>NC_141584.1:2445395-2515494 GCF_036417535.1 Chlamydotis macqueenii | reverse complement strand
TCGCTTCACCAGCACCAGCGACGCGGCGGTGCCGGCAGGGGCGGCCGTGGCTCCCACGGTTGCTCCAGCTGTGGCTCCAGCTGTGGCTGCAGCTGTGGCTTCAACCAGGGATCCAGCTGTGGCTCCAGCTGTGGCTCCAGATGCAGCCGTGGCTCCGGCTGTCGCCACATCTGCAGGAGAATCGGGAGGGGAAGAGGCTGGGGAAGGGCTGGGGGGGGACACCGAGCCCTTGGGGACCCCCGGACATGGCCCCTGGGGACATGGCCCCCTCCCCCGCCCCTGGGGAGGCACCCACCTGCAGCCACCGTTCCCTCTGCGGGGGCCGAGGTGTCCAGCGCGTCCCCAGCCGGGGCCACCGAGGTGGGGAGCAGGGGCTCCACGGACGCCGCGGCAGAGACGGCAGCGGGGTCGGTGCCCACGGCTCCACCGGCGGCACCTGCTGGGGTGCTGAGCGCCAGGAGGACGGGCTGGGTGACGGCGGGGTCCGAGGGCGCGGTGACGGCGGGGTCCGCGGGTTCGGTGGCGGCAGAGTCCAAAGGCTCGGTGACGGCGAGGTCCGAGGGCTCGGTGACGGCGGGTCCGAGGGCACGGCCACCGACCCCCCCGTGGGCTCTGTGGGTGAGCTGGAGGCTGCAGGTGCTGCGGGCAGAGCGAGGATGGAGGGGGCTCCCCTGGCAGGGGGCACCCTGGGACCCCCGGGCAGCGCGGCGCCCGCGGCGGGGGCAGCTCTGTGCTCCCTTACCGGTGCTGGGAGCCCCCAGCGGTGCTCTGCGCCCCGGCGCCGCTCGGCGTTGTGCCGGCCGCCCGCGTGCCCGTGGGTCCCGCCGACGGCGGCGGTGCCGTGGTGGGGTCCACGATGGGGGCAGCCGAGGTGCCGCAGGGGCTGAGGGGGATGGCGGCCTGCAGCACCAGGCGGGCGGCGAAGGAGCCGGTCTCCAGGTAGGTGTGGGTGACGGTGGGGCTGCGGGAGATGAGGGTCCCGCTCTGGTCGCCGAAGTCCCAGGAGTAGGAGATGTCAGCGTCGCGCAGGTAGCGGCTGGGGTCGTGCAGCCGCACGGTGAAGGCCACGGCGCGGTTCCGCACGAAGCGCCCGTCGCCCTCCGCTGCGCCCTGCACCTGCGCCACGTCCACCGCGAAGGGCACCTGGTCTGGGGGGGGGACACGACACACCAGGTGCCGTCAGCTCGCCCAGCCCCACCGGGACCCCCGCGCGCCCCCCGCCCCGGCACCCACCGGTGATGCTGAACTGGGTGCTGGCGCGGCCGATGGGGATGAACTTCTGGCGGCCGCGGTAGTGGTAGACGACGACCTCCATGGTGTAGGAGCCCAGGGGCACCCCCGCCGTCCCCACCGTCAGCCGCGACGCCGCGCCGTCCACCACCTGCCAGTATCGCCCTGCGGGACGGGGGGGTCAGGCGCTGCCTCGGGGGGACCCCCGCACCCCGCCGGGGGCGAGCGCCGGCCCTCACCCCACGTCCACCAGACATAGACGAATTTTCCACGCTTGCCCCCGGCGCTGGGGGGAAACGGCCGCCCGTCGGGGAAGACGCCGTCCGCCGCCTCGTCCGGCTGCTCCGGGAAGACGGGGTCACCCTGGGCGACGCGGGTGCCTGCGGGGAGCAGAGGGTGAGGGGGGGCGCGGGGCGCGGGGCAGGGGTGTTCGGGCGGGCGCCCACCGTTGACGGTGCAGTTCTGGCTCCAGACGACGCGGCCGTCGGGCAGCACCGCCTGCGTGCCGGGGAAGCGGAGGGCGATGGAGAAGGTGGCGTCGGCGCCCGCCATGGTGGGAGCGTCGTTGCTGATGTCGAAGGTGACGTCGCCGCCTGCCAGGCACGGGGACGGCGGCTCAGGGACGGCGCCAAGGGCCAGCGCGCGTCCCCCGCGCCCGTCCCGGCACCCACCTCGCCAGCAGTCCGGCTGCCGCCGCGTCCCCTCCTGCCAGGGCCGGTACAGCCCCGTGTCCCAGCTGCGGAACGGCGCCGGCTGCTCGCTCCAGGCCCGGCTCCGGCCACCGGCTCCTGCGGGAGAAGGGCGGGAGGGCGCGTGCGGCGCCCGCAGCGCCGGCATGGGGTGGCCGCCGACCGAGGAGACCCCCGGCTCCTGCTGACCCCCGCCACGGGACGTCCGGCCGCATGCCCCCCTCCGCGCCCGCAGGGACCCTCGGAGACCCCGGGCGCCGCGTGACGGGCGCGGCGCGGGGCAAAGCCGTCACATGGCACCCGCGCTGCCCAAAGCCTTTTCATGTGACTCTCAGCTGAGCCGGCGCCGGGACGGGGCCAGCACTCCCCCCACCGCGGCCCCCCGCTCGCCGCGGCCCCTCTGTATCCCCCTCCCCAATTTACCCCCCGAAGGGGGTGTCCCCCCGCCATTTCCAGCACCCACACAGACATTCGGGGACACCCCACATCCCGGGGGGCTGTGGACCCCCCAAACCCCCGCAGAAAGACCCCCAACTGAGCCCCCCGTGGCCTCCAAGCAGCCCCCACCCACGGGAGGAGCACGGCCCCGCTCCCTGCGTGATTCGGGGTCTCGAGTGGGGGGTCCGCTCCCACCGATGGATCCTCGGGGTGGTGGGGATGGTCCCGGCCGGCGAGGGGGCTAGCGGGATCCGGGGGGCAGCGGCGCTGCGAGCCCCCTCGCCGGCCGGGACCATCCCCATTGTTCCCATAATCGGGCTCCGGCCGCTGCCCGGACCCCCCCGGTGCTGAGCAGGACCCCCCACCTCAATATCCCCCCCACCTCGACCCCCACTTACGGCGCTGAGCAGCAGCCAGGACCAGGAGGGTCCCCAAAAACACCAGGACCCCGTGCATGGTGCCACCGTCGTCTGCACAGCGTTCGGGCGAGCGGCGGCAGGGACGGGGGTTTGGGGGGGATATGAAGGGGCTCTCGTTTGCATAACCCCACCCCAAAATGGGGGGGGACACACGCAACTCAGCCTCTCCCCCCCCGTATCCCGAGTTGCGTGGGGACACGTGTGCGCACGTGTGTGCAGGCCGCGGTCACACGCTCTGGCTCTGCGCCCGGGGGTGGGGGGTTGTGGGGTCGGTTTTGGGGGGACGCAGAGGACGGCCCCCCCCGCCCGGCTCGGGGAGGGGAGCGGGGGGGTGCTGCCCCCCACTCTCTGCACCATCCCGGATTTGGAGGCCCCCGGGACACGGATTTGGTCCCACGGACACGGGACAGGGACCCCCGCCCACCCAGTCCGGGCCGTCCCATTGTGGGAGGGGGTGCACACGCGTGGGGACCCCCCCATCCCGCACTCCCCGATCTTTCTCGTGCAGCCCCCTCCCCGCCGTGTTCCCAGCTCCCACCCGTGGGCGGCCCCACTCGTGCCCGGGGTCTGTGTGCGTGGGGGCTGCTTGTGCGGGACCGTGCCCGTGGGGCTGTGTGTGCGGGACGGCGCTGGGCACCCCGAAAGCCCCGTGTGGCCCCCCTCCGCGGTGCGGGGGGAGTGCCGCCGCCTCCGCCCGGTCCCGGGGCCGAATCCGAAGGGCGGGGCGGCTCCCGCGGTGCCCGGCCCCGCCCACCGACCCACGGCCCCCCGCCGCTGTCTCTTTAAGGGATCTCCCGCGCCTCCCGCTACGTCACGCCCAGTCGGGCCAATGGGGCGGCGCGGAGGGGGCGGAGCCAGCGGAAGGCGGGAAGCGGCGCGGGGCGGGGAAACGGCGGCGGCCGCGATCGTTCCGCCCGCCCCGCGCGCGCCCGGGACCCCCCCCAGGGACCCCCCCCCTCCCCCGGGCACCCCCCGGGACACCGGGACCCCCTCCCCCAACCCCCGGGACACCCCCCGGGACACCGGGACCCCTCCCCACCGCCCCAGGGACCCCCCCCCCAGAGACACCCCCCCCCCCCGCCCATCCCCGCCGCGGGGACCCCGGCCCCCCGCGCCCCCGCGCCGCCCCCCGCGCCCCCGCGCCGCCCCCCGCCCCCGGCCCGATGGAGAACTTCCAGAAGGTGGAGAAGATCGGGGAGGGCACGTACGGCGTGGTGTACAAGGCCCGCAACAAGGCCACGGGGGAGGTGGTGGCGCTGAAGAAGATCCGGCTGGACACGTGAGGGGGGGCCGGGGGCTGGGGGCTGGGGGGGGCCGGGCCGGGGGGCGGCGGGGCTCAGCCGCCCCCCCCGCCCCGCGCAGGGAGACCGAGGGCGTCCCCAGCACGGCCATCCGCGAGATCTCGCTGCTCAAGGAGCTCAACCACCCCAACATCGTCAAGTGAGCGCGGGGGGCGCGGGGGGCGCGGGGGGGGCTCTGCCGCGGCCCCGGCTCCGTGCTGCTGGCGCTGCCGGGGGGGGGGCGTGGGACCCCCGTGGCCGTGGGGGGCTGTGGCGGTGGGGACCCTTGGGGTTGCGGGGCACCCCGTGGCTCTGAGACCCCCGTGGCCATGGGGGGGTGTTGCTGTGGGGACCCCCGTGGCCGAGGGGGCTGTGGCCGTGGGACCCCCGTGGGTGTGGGGGGCTGTGTCCATGGGACCCCCGTGGGTGTGGGGTGCTCTGTCCATGGGATCCCCGTAGCCGAGGGGGGCTGTGTCTGTGGGGGGCTGTGTCCGTGGGACCCCCGTGGGTGTGGGGGGCCGTATCCATGGGACCCCCGTGGCCAAGGGGGGCTGTGTCCATGGGATCCCCGTGGCCAAGGGGGGCTGTGTCCGTGGGACCCCCGTGGCCGAGGGGGCTGTGTCTGTGGGGGGCTGTGTCCGTGGGACCCCCGTGGCCGAGGGGGCTGTGTCTGTGGGGGGCTGTGTCCGTGGGACCCCCGTGGCCGAGGGGGCTGTGTCTGTGGGGGGCTGTGTCCGTGGGACCCCCGTGGCCGAGGGACGGGCGGTGCGGCTCCGCAGGCTGCTGGACGTGATCCACACGGAGAACAAGCTGTACCTGGTGTTCGAGTTCCTGCACCAGGACCTGAAGAAGTTCATGGACGCCTCCTCCCTCAGCGGCATCGCCCTGCCCCTCATCAAGGTGCGTGGGGGGGCCGAGCGGGGGCGGGGGGCCCGGCCCGCCGGGGGTCCGGCCGCGCTGAGCCCCCTCCCCGCAGAGCTACCTGTTCCAGCTGCTGCAGGGCCTGGCCTTCTGCCACGCGCACCGCGTGCTGCACCGCGACCTCAAGCCGCAGAACCTGCTCATCAACGCCGACGGCGCCATCAAGCTGGCCGACTTCGGCCTGGCCCGCGCCTTCGGGGTGCCCGTGCGCACCTACACCCACGAGGTGGGCGCCGGGGGGTGCTGGGGGGCGGGCGGCCGGGGGGGGGTCCCGGTGCCCATCGTGTGCCCCCCGCCCCGCGGCAGGTGGTGACGCTGTGGTACCGCGCCCCCGAGATCCTCCTGGGCTGCAAGTACTACTCGACGGCCGTCGACATCTGGAGCCTGGGCTGCATCTTTGCGGAGATGGTGGGTGGGCGGGGGGTACCTGGACCCCCCCCCAGGGGGACGCGGGGCTCCCCCACCCGGGGTCTGCCCGTCCCGTCGTGGCGACGCCGTGGGGCGCGGGGCCGAGGTCGCTGGGGCGCGGGGCTGACGTCACCGGGGGTGCGGGGCTGACGTCGCCGGGCCGCGGGGAATAAAGGGGCTTTGTGAGCGCCGGGGAGGGGGCCACGTCATGTGAGCCCCCCCGGCCCGGGCCTGCGTCATGCGGCCGACCGCAGCGCCCGGTGCTCCCGACGGTCACGCGGGGTCAGCGCGAGCGCTCACGGGGTGGGGGCTGCGTGGGTTCCCCCGCTGCCTCGGAAAGGGCGGGACGGCTGGGGGGGGGGTGGTGCGCGGGCCCCCCCGCGGACCCCCGGTCTCCCCCCGCCCTGCCCAGATCACCCGGCGCGCGCTGTTCCCCGGGGACTCGGAGATCGACCAGCTCTTCCGCATCTTCCGCACGCTGGGGACGCCGGACGAGGCGGCCTGGCCCGGCGTCACCGCCATGCCCGACTACAAGCCCAGCTTCCCCAAGTGGGCCCGGCAGGATTTCAGCAAAGTGGTGCCGCCCCTGGACGAGGAGGGCCGGAAGCTGCTGGCGGTGAGCGAGGGGTTTTTGGGGGCGCTGGAAGGGGGGGGGGCCACGGGACCCCCGCCCTCACCGTGCCCTCCCCCCCCCAGCAAATGCTGCACTACGACCCCAACAAGCGGATCTCGGCCAAGGCGGCGCTGGGACACCCCTTCTTCCGCGACGTCACCAGGGCCGTCCCCCACCTCCGCCTGTGAGCGCCCGCCCGCCCCCCCCGCGCTCACGGGGGGCTGGGGACGGGACGCCGCCGCCCCGCGAGGGTCTGCACCCCCCTGCCGGCGCGGGGGGACACACACGTCTGACCCGGGGGCCGCGGGCCGGGGCGGGGGTCCCACGCCTGCACAGGGTCCCGTCCTGCGCTGCCCCCGCCCCCGCCCAGGCTTTGGCACTTAGGGCCCCTCCGGGCTGGGGGGCGGGGGGAGCCTCCGTGTCCCCCCCGCCGCGGTCGGGGCGCGGCCATTGGGGGTCCGACCCCCGTGCTCTGCCCCGCGGGGGGGGCTCCTCTGACCCCCCCCCCGCGGTTTCCTCGCGCGTTTGTAACTTTGTGCCGTTTGTACCGGATGCGGAGCTCTGTCTGCTGCCTGGGGGGGGGGGAGGGGGGTGGGGCCGCGCCGCCTCCCCGCCCCGTGGGTGCCCCCCGCCCCCCCCCGCGCTCCCCAGGCCTTGGCCACGCCCACCGCAGCGAGGCCACGCCCCGTATCGCCACGCCCACGCGCGGCCCCGCCCACCCGCGCAGCAGAGCGCCACTATTGGCCTGCGCGGGCCCCGCCCCCAGGGGAGGGCGTTGCCACGGGGGGGTCAAAGGTCGCGGCTCCCAGCGGTCCCCTGCCACTGCCCTGCGGGCTGTCAATCATGGGCAACGCCTCCTGTGATTGGCCCCGCCGCACCAGCGGCGTACACATCACTCATCGCGCCGCTGGCCTCGGGTTGGCCGAACAGGCTCCATTCTGCCCTGTGATTGGGTGACGGGCCAGCGTTCTGCGTTCCGATTGGGCCCTGCGGCTGCCGGGCTCCTCCCCCTTCGGTCACCTTATTTGATGTTGGTGCCGCCCCCCGCGTTCCGGCACTTCCCGTTGGCCCCACGCCCCGTCAGTCATCTCGAGCCCCGCCCCTCCACGACGTCCCTCGCCCCTATTGGCCGGGCCACTGCCCATCCGGCCGCTGCCGGCTGCCGATTGGCTTCCCTAAGCAGGGCGGGGCGGTGCCGCGCTCCCCACCGCTCCCATTGGCCCAGCCCAGAGGAAGAGGCGCACCCGTCGCTCCGCTGCGCTCTGCCGATTGGCGGAGGCCTCCCGTCGGTCCCGCCCACGCCAGGAGGGTTTGGTTGAGCCCCTGTTTGTGCGCTCGGGGGCCGCGACGGGAGGGCCGGGCCCGAGGTACCGGACGGGGGAGGGGGGCCCGAGGGGGGCGGGGGGTGGGGGCGCCGGCGCCCGGGGTGGCGCTGCCCGGTCCCGCCCCGGGGTCCGGTGCCGGCAGCGGCCGGGCCGAGCGGGGGGAGAGGCCCCGGCTCCCCGCGGGGCTGCGGCCGCCCGAGCGTCCCCCGGCCCGGCCGCCCCGGGGAGGAGGGGGAGCGGCGCTGCCGGGGCTGCCGGGGCCGGACCCCCGGGGCCGGGAGCCGCCCCCGTCGGCGCAGGCGGAGCGCGGACCGGCGAGCGGCGCCCCCGGGCTCCCCCCGCCCGCTGCGGCCCCGGGCCGCGGGTGCCCCTCGGGGGCGGCGGGGAGGCGATGGCCCCGCGCGGGTGGCGCCGCCCCGCCCCGCCCCGCCGAGGACGCCCCCTCCCCCGGCTCGGCCGCGGGGCGGGGGGACCCCGCGTCCCGGAGCGTTTGCGGTCCCGACGGCGAAGGGCGCCCGGCGCGGCCCTCGGCCCGGGAAGGCCCCGCCGCCGCGGATCCCGCCGCGAACGGCCGCGGAGCCCTGGAGCCCGGCTGCGCTGGGGTTCTGGCGGTGTCGGGTTCGGGGGGCCGCGTCCCCCCCGCCGAGCCCCGCTGCGGGGCCCGGGCGCTCCGTGTTCGGCGGGTGCGGGGTGGGCGCAGCGGGCACGAGCGGCTCCTTCCAGGGGCGCGGGGGGCGAGGACGGGGCCGCGCGGGCGGGAACAGCCGAAGCCCCGGACTTCTCCGGTAAAGCCCGCAGCGCCGCCGAGGGCCTCGCGGGGTTCATCCCGCAGCTCGCCCCGCGCGGGGCTCTCCCCGGAGCGCCCACCCGGGCGGCGTGGAGGCGGCGGCTGCTGCCCGGCTGCCCCGAGGAGGGGACCCGTGCGATGCCGGGGCCAGGGCTCCGCAGACGGCTCGGGGCCGAGGCCGTCGCTCCCGGGCTGCGGAAGGGACCGGCAGTACCGGGATGAGCGAGCGCGGGCTGGTTCCCCGCGCGGGCCGGTGCCCCGGGCGCGTTCCGGCGGCGCTTCGGAGCTCGGTGGTGTTTGCGGGGAAGGAGCCCATCTCGCCGGGGGCCGCGCTGCGGGCGCTGAGCCGGTTGCTCTGCGTCCCCCGGCGCGGGCGGCGGGGTGGCACCGCACGGGGGGGGCTCCCCTGGGGTTTGGGGGCGGCCGGGGCCGAGCCGGTCGTCGCGGGTCCCGCTCTGCGCGAGCTCCTCGCGGGCCGCGGTTCGGCTCGGAGCCGGGAGCCGGTGAGGGCCCCGCTGGGCTGGAGCCGTCCTGGGCTTCGTCCCTGCGCGGCCGCTCCCGGCGCCGTCCCGGATCAGACCAGAGAACCGTGCGGCGCGCTGTGCCGGCCCGTTCCCGCGCTCGGGATGCTGCGAGGCGTCGCTGCCGTCGCCCTGCGCAGCGCCGCCGGGGCCGGGAGGCAGCGACCAAGCGCGCGATCCCAGCGCTTGGCTGTGGCGGGGGGCCGATCCCCGGCCGGGTCGGGGTCCGTGCCGCGCGGGCGCCGCGCTTGGCGAGCGATTCCTGCCGGGCTCCCCGGGCTCCGGCCCTGCCGACGCCTTCGGGCGGACGGGGAACGGGAGCCGGCAGCGGGCAGCTTTCCGCTGCTCGGGTCGCTGCGATCCCTGGCCCGCCGCCGCGCCGGCACGGGGGAAACCTCTGCCGAGGTCAGCTCCTGAGGGAAACCCGAATCCTGCTCTCCCCTTCCGCTGCCTCTGCCCGGTGACCCTCGGGTGTCGTCTCCTCTCCCAGTGCCCCCTCCCCACCCCGCGTCGTCCCAGGCGCTGCACTCGATCCCGCCGGCGCCTGCGGCTGAGAGCGGGCTGAGGGAGCGCGGGGCCGAGGGCACCCCCGCCGGCGCGGGACGGGTGCTGGTGGGGCGCGGGGCCGGCTGCTGCGGCCGTGCTTTGTCCCGGAGCGCTGCTCCCGTCGGGTGTGGGAAACAAAGCGAAAACGGGAAAAAACCGAAAACCAAGGCGGGGCTGAGGGATTCCGGAGCAGAGCTGGGGAGTCCCCCGCCCCCCGCGGCCGCTGGCGGGAGCAGCCGGAGCGCTGCGGCATCTCCCCGACCGCCGTGCGAACGAGAGCGGCCCAGGCCGGGAGCCCCACGGTGCCCCGGCTCCTCGTCTCCAGCGGCGCCGCGCGGCGTGTCCCACGCGGGGGCCGCTCGCCGGGAGCCGGAGCGCTGGCGGGGCCGGGAGCAGCGGGACTGCTGACTCACTCCCAGCCTCCTCGGCCGCGGATCCCGTCTGCCGGGCGCTCGGATTAGCGCCTGCCGGGCGCTTCGCCGCTCCCCGCGATCCCTCGGGAGCAGGGGCCCGGGGAGCGGAGCGCGGCCTGCGCCGTGCACTGCCGGGGAAGGACCCCGCGTGGGGGAGAGACCCCGGGGGAGGCCGTCGCCGGGGGCGCGCTCGGGCTCCAGGCAAGAGGAGTTTTGCCCGCGAGGCTCAGCGAAGCGCGTCTCCGGATGCGGTCCGGCCCCGGGGGCGCGCGGGGGCACGGCGCTGCCCGCATTCCGCGCGCCCACGGCTCTCTCCCCCTCGCAGGGCAGCCAAGCGGATCGAAGGCCAGCGCGCTGCGCCCAGCCCCTGCCTGCGCGGACGCCTCGCCGCCCTCCCGGCTCTGCGGCCAGCAGGCGCGCGGCGCCAGCAGCAGCAGGCCATGGCCAGCCGCGGAGCCGCCCGGCCCAACGGGCAGTCCCAGGCCAGTAAGATCTGTCAGTTCAAACTGGTGCTGCTGGGCGAGTCGGCGGTGGGCAAATCCAGCCTGGTGCTGCGCTTCGTCAAGGGCCAGTTCCACGAGTACCAGGAGAGCACCATCGGCGGTGAGTCGGCGCGGGGAGCCCGCCGGTGACGCGCTCGGCGCCCGCAGCCCCGGCTCTGCGCTGTTTCCTTTCCTGCTAACGCGAGCCCCCGCCGGGCTCCGAGCCCTTTTCCCGCGGCCGCGCTGCCGGGACCGGGCGCTCGGCAGCCGGCGCTCTGTGTGCGGAGCTCGAGCCGCCGGCCCCACGCCTCGTCCCGCGGTGCGGCGGTGACGCCGTGGCGGATGCGCGGCCCCTCGGCGCGGGAGCCCCCGCCAATCCATTGATAGGCGCTGCTTGCGCGGAGCCGATGAGATGTGAGCCGGGAGCCGGCCGCGGGATCGGGGTGCGCCCCGGCCCGCGTCCCTTCTGGGGCCGGAAGGGTTGCAGGGAGGGCTCCCCGCTGCGCGTCGGGTCCCCATCCGCAGCGGGCGCGGCCGGCGGCGCGATGCTGACGCCTCCTTCCCTCCCGGCAGCGGCGTTCCTCACGCAGTCCGTCTGCCTGGACGACACGACGGTGAAGTTTGAGATCTGGGACACGGCCGGCCAGGAGCGGTACCACAGCCTGGCCCCCATGTACTACCGGGGCGCGCAGGCCGCCATCGTGGTCTATGACATCACCAACCAGGTAGGGCCCCCCCTCCGCGCTCCCCGCTGAGCCCGCCCGGCAGCAACGGCCTGCGCGGCGCCGGGGGGTGGGGGACGCGGCCGCGGAGGTGGGCGGGGGGCGGCTCTCGCCGAGGCGGGGCCGCAGCGTCGGGGGAACGAGCCCTGAGCTCCCCTCTGCTCCTAGGAAACGTTCGCGCGGGCGAAGACCTGGGTGAAGGAGCTGCAGAGGCAGGCCAGCCCCAGCATCGTCATCGCGCTGGCGGGCAACAAGGCCGACCTGGCCAGCAAGCGCATGGTGGAGTACGAGGTCAGCGCCGGCGCGAGCTCCCCGCCCGCCCCCGGCGCCCCGCGGAGGGAGGCGTGCGGGGGTTCGGCCGCCCGGCCCTCAGGCGGCTCTCGCGTCTCTTGCAGGAGGCGCAGGCCTACGCGGACGACAACAGCCTGCTCTTCATGGAGACGTCGGCCAAGACGGCGATGAACGTGAACGACCTCTTCTTGGCCATCGGTGAGGCCGGGGCGCTGCCGGGGCGCGGTGCCTCCCCACGGGGCTTCGCGGGGGACTGAGCAGAGCCGATGGCCGTCCTGCCTCCGCTGAGCGCGGCTCCTCGCGGCCCGGCGACGCCTGTGCCGCGGTGCCAGCGCCGCGGCTCGGCGCGCGAACGGCTCGTAGGGGAGCGGCTCTTCCGCGGGGGGCGGGGTCCCGCCGGCCCCCCGGCCCGCCGCCATCCCGCCCGTCTTCCCCCCTCCAGCCAAGAAGCTGCCGAAGAGCGAGCCGCAGAGCGCGAGCGGCGCCGCGGGCCGCAGCCGGGGCGTGGACCTGCACGAGCAGAGCCAGCAGAGCAGGAGCCAGTGCTGTAGCAACTGACGGCGCCGCGCCCGCGGGACAGCCCAGACGCAACCTCCGCACCGCCCCTCCGCGCCGGCACTCGGAACCCCTCCGAAGCGGGACCCCCAGCTCCTAACTGCACTTTTTAACGCTTCAGAGCCACCGCCGGGCACCCTCCCACCCCGACGGCAGCGGAACCGGACCAGCGGGGACTTAACTTCGGAAACCGGACTCCTCCTCACTTTGTATCATAGGCGCGAGCAGCGACCCGGCGCCCCGTCCCCCGCTGCCCGCGCCCGCTCCCGTCACGCCGCTCCTCGCGCTGCCCGCGGAGCCGGGCCGGGGAGCCCCGAGGGGGTGGCGGCGCGGCCTCGGAGACCCAGCTGGACCCGGAGCCCCTCGCAGAGCGCCGGGCTTTTCCGAGGGCGTCTGTCATGGATTTCTTTTTAATTTTTTTTTTTTTTTTTTTTCCCCTCCTGTTTCTTCCGTTTGGCTGTCGGGGGGAGGAAAGCTGCGGTGTCCTTAATTTCTTCCTCGGTGGCCTTTTTCGCCGGAGGATCAGAAGTGCCTGGGGACTTTTTACAGGGGGAGGGGGGAAGCGGGGCGGCCGCTGGACCCCGGCCCCGCTGCGCCGCTGCCGCCAGTGACCCTGCTCCGCCGTCGCCCCTTTGGGCCGCGGCTGCCCCGCCAGCGCTGTCCCCCCCGGTGATCCCGACGCAGCCGGGGCGCGAGCGGCGGTGACGAAGCCGCCGGTCTCTCCCCTCGCTCCGCGGTTTGTCCCGTCCGGCGGCGGGCGCGGGCCCTCTCCCCGGTTTGCACTTTAGGCGTGGAAGCGTCCCATTACAACGCACCTCGGTTATTATTTCCTCTTTTCCTTTGGTCCTGCTGGGCCCGGCGCGGCGGAGCGGGCGGAGGCGCGCTGCTGGCGTGCTTTGGCTTCTCTTCCCCTGCAGAGCTCTCCGGGCTGGAGCCCCCCGGCCGCGGCCAGGCGGGACGATGCCGGGCGCCGTCGGTGGTCCCAGCAGCGCGGTGACGGGGCGCGCGGGGCGGCGGCGGCCTCGGGTCAGGGTGCTGCAGCGCCGGGGGACCCCCGAGGGGGGACACCCCGAAACGGGGACCCCCGAGGCGGCGGCACCGCCCGGGCGCTGGGCCCCGTCTTGGCCGCCAGCGCCTCCCGCTCTGTCGCTGGGGCTGCGGGGACCCCGCTCCCCTCACCGCGACCCTGAACCCGGGCCCCCCGCGCAGGCCGTGCCGCAGCCCCCTCCCCCCACCGTCTGGCCGAGCCCCTGGACCAAATGGGGGCACCGCAGCTTTTCCCACTCTTTTGTTTTTCTTTTTTTTCCTTTTTTTTTTCCTGCTTCTCTGCCGATTCCGACTGTTTCTGTTTGTTTTGGCTTTGAGAAAGCTCCTCCAGCGCATTTAAATAACAATCATGGTAACAGACCTTCGGCCGCTGACTTACCGGTGTATTTAATGTAAGTAAAATCAACAGCAAAAAAAAAAAAAAAAGAAAAAGGAAGGAGAATCCGCGGCGCGGTGTGTGCTCAGGGAGGGATGGGGGGGGGGGGGGGCGCCGCTCCTGCCCGGGGCCGGGCCCCGTCCGCACCCCCGATAACGCGCTTATCGCGGCGGCCAGATGGGCGGCGGCCCCCGGGTGCCGCCCGCCCGGGGAGAACGGGAGCGACCCCGGCTGCCCCCGGGAGCGGCGTGGCGGGGGGGGCGGGGGGGGGAAGCCGGCGGCGGCGCTGGCCCTTTAAATCCGCGCGGCGTTGCCCCTTTAAGCCGCGGCGGTGTTGCCGCTTTAAGTCCCGCCCCGTGGACCCCCGCTGCGGGGCTAGGCCACGCCCCCTCGGGCCGGAGGGGCGAAGTGGGCGTGCCCCTACCGCCCGTCCCTACGTTGCGGCCACGCCCCTGCCCCTCTCTTAAAGGGGCAGCGGCGAGCGGATCGCGCTACCGGAGCCGTAACGCAGGTGCGCGGCGGGGCGAACCGGGACCGGGCTGGGGCTGGGAGGGGGCGCCCCCGCGGGTCCCTGCTGCCCGCTTCCCCCGGGCGGGGGGGGCTCCTCCCCCGGGGCCGGTGCCCGGTAACGGTGCCGTGTCCGCTTCCCGGTAACGGTGCCGGTGTCCGGTGCCCGCCCCAGCCGCTCTCTCCCGCCCAGGTGCCGCCGCGATGCTGCTGCTCCGAGCCGTCGCCGGGCGTAGGTAGGAGCCCCCGGCCCCCCCCGGGGCCGCCCCCCCCCCGCCCCGCACCCCCGCGGCCGCCCCCTCCTCCCGCCGGTGCCCGGTCGCAGCCCCGCTCTCCCCGCAGGCTCCCGCCGCTGCCGCTGCCCCGCCGCCCCGCTTCCCGCTGTCCCCCCGGCCGCCCGGCCGCGGGGGGGGCTCGGGGGGCGGCCCCGGTGCTGGCGGCGCTGCTGGGCCTCGGAGCCGCCCTGGCCTACGGAGAGCGGCGGCGGCGGGTGAGGGGGGCACCGGGGGGGCGGGGGCTGGGGCCCAGAGCGGGGCACGGGGATGCTTGAACCCTGGGGGGGCCGGGGACCCCTGGGCCCTTTTCTGGGACGGGGGCACGGGGGGGGGCGGGGCTGGGTCCCGGGAGTGGGGGGCCAGATCGTGGGGGAGGGGAGCAGAACCGGGATGCCCAGACCCTCCGGGACCCCCCGGGACCCCCCCTCCTGCCCCCACTTGTCCTCTGGGCTGGGGGCACCGGGGGCAGGGGGTGCCAGGTCCCACCCCAGCTGCGGGTCACTGCAGCGGGGACCCGGTTTTGAGGGGGAGCCCCCCGGGTCCTGCCTGGGGCGGGGGGGCCAGCGGGCGCAGCGCTGACGGGGCCGGGGTCCCCCAGGTGGCCCAGGCGGCCCAGGCCACCCCCGCCCCCCAGTACCCCCTGTACACGCGGGAGGAGGTGGGGCGGCACCGCTCTCCCGGCGACCGCGTCTGGGTGACCCACGGCACCGAGGTCTTCGACGTCACCGATTTCGTGGAGCTGCACCCCGGGGGCGCCGACAAGGTGATGCTGGCGGCCGGGGGGGCCCTGGAGCCCTTCTGGGCGCTATACGCCGTCCACAGCCAGCCCCACGTCCTGGAGCTGCTGCGCGAGTACAAGGTGGGGGAGCTGAGCCCCGCCGAGGCGCCGCCGGCCGCCGCCGCCCAGGACCCCTTCGCCGGGGACCCCCCGCGCCACCCCGGCCTGCGCGTCAACAGCCAGAAGCCGTTCAACGCCGAGCCGCCGGCGGAGCTGCTGGCCGAGCGCTTCCTGACGCCCAACGAGCTCTTCTTCACCCGCAACCACTTGCCGGTGCCGGCGGTGGATCCCGGCGCGTACCGGCTGCGGGTGGAGGGGCCGGGGGGCCGGACGCTCTCGCTGTCGCTGGCCGAGCTGCGCAGCCGCTTCCCCAAGCACGAGGTGACGGCCACGCTGCAGTGCGCCGGCAACCGCCGGGCCGAGATGAGCCGCGTCCGCCCCGTCAAGGGGCTGGCGTGGGACATCGGGGCCATCAGCACGGCGCGCTGGGGCGGCGCGCGGCTGCGGGACGTCCTGCTGCACGCCGGCTTCGGCGAGGAGCGGGAGGGCGAGTGGCACGTCTGCTTCGAGGGGCTGGACGCCGACCCCGCGGGGGCTCCCTACGGCGCTTCCATCCCCTACGGCCGCGCCGTCAGCCCGGCCGCCGACGTGCTGCTGGCCTATGAGATGAACGGCGAGGAGCTGCCCCGCGACCACGGCTTCCCCCTGCGCGTGGTGGTGCCCGGCGTGGTGGGCGCCCGCAGCGTCAAGTGGCTGCGGCGCGTGGCCGTCAGCCCGGCCGAGAGCCCCAGCCACTGGCAGCAGAACGACTACAAGGGCTTCTCCCCGTGCGTGGACTGGGACACGGTGGACTACTCGACGGCGCCCGCCATCCAGGAGCTGCCGGTGCAGTCGGCCATCACCCACCCGCGCGCCGGGGCGGCCGTGCCGGCGGGGGAGCTGACGGTGAAGGGCTACGCCTGGAGCGGCGGCGGGCGGGAGGTGGTGCGGGTGGACGTCTCGCTGGACGGCGGCCGGACCTGGCGCGTGGCGCGGCTGGCGGGCGAGCGGCCCGCGCCGGGGCGCGCCTGGGCCTGGGTGCTGTGGGAGCTGCGGGCGCCGGTGGCGGCGGGCGCCGAGCTGGACATCGTCTGCAAGGCGGTGGACGGCAGCTACAACGTGCAGCCCGACAGCGTGGCGCCCATCTGGAACCTGCGCGGGGTCCTCAGCAACGCCTGGCACCGCGTCCGCGTCACCGTCAGCCGCTGACCGGCCCGCGGCCTCCCCGCGCCCGCGCCGGAGCGAAGGTCGCCGCGTTTTACTGCCCGCGACGTGTGAAAGTGGCTCCATAAAGATTGCGCAGTTTTTATGGACTCGGCGGTTTCCTGCAGCGGCGCCGGACGTAGCGGGACGGGGCGGGGCGGGGGGGGAGGCCCCGGGGGACCCCGACCCCGTGTGACCCCCGACCCCGAGGGGCCCATGCCGTGACCCTACGGCCCCCGGGACCCCCCAGCCTCCCGCTGCCCCCCCCCCCCCGGCCTGTCCGGCCGCCACTGCCCTCCTGGCCCCACGGACCGCGGCCTCCCTGCCCCGAGGCGACTCCATGGCGACCCCCAGCCTCACTGGCGACCCCCCCGCCCGGTACCGGGCCCTTTGACGGCCGGGGGGCGCGGTCCCGGTACCTCTCGGCGCGACGCCTCCGTGAGCCCGTCCCCGCCGTATCGGTTATCGATTATCGATTACGGGCTATCGGCTATCGATTGCCGCCCCCGCACCGGCCCCTCCGCGTCCATCGACGCCCTCGGCTCTCCGCTGCCCGCCCCTGGGCAGCCGGCGGCCGCTCGATGCGCCGGCGCTCGGCTGAGCCCCCCCCGTGCCGGCCCATGGCGGCCGCGGCGCCCCCCCGCCCCTCCCGGCGGCTCGAGGGCGTCGGCGCTCGGCTGCGCGGCCTGGCTGCGCGCGGGGGCCGGAAGTGGCTCGGGGCGGGCGGGGGGGCGCGGGCCCCTCCTCAGGTGAAGCCGCCGCCGATGGAGCCGCCGCCGCCGCGGCCCTGACCGCCCCCCCCCGCCGCTCCCCCCCGCCTGGCCCGGGGGGGCCCCGCCCGAGCCCCGCCGGTGAGGGGGGGGGCCGTCGGGGGGCCGGGCGGGGTGGGGGGCGGCTGGGCCGGGGCCGCTGTGCGGGGCGGGGGGGGGCGGGGAGGGGCGTGAGCGGGGCGGGGGTCTCTGCTGGGGGGGGGCTGGGTTGGGGGGGGTGTCCGTGTCCTGCGTGTCGGGGGGGGGTCACGGGTTTGCGTGGGGTCCGCACCGGGGGGGCAGGGGGTGTTTGGGGGGGGGCTGCGCCCCGCAATCTGCCCCGCGCCCCTTTCCGCGGGACGGCCGGGGGGGTCCCGCCTCGCTCGGCCGCTCGGGGGGGGCTGGAGGCGCCCCCCGCCCCCCCGCTCTGGGTCCGGGCCGTGGGGGTCCCCGCGGCGGGTGGGGGGGGGGCGCGGGGGGAGCGGTGCCGTTTTGGGGGAGCGAGGGGCTGCAGCGGGGAGCGGGGGGGGGGCCCCCGAAGTTCCTGGGCTGCTCCTGCGTCCCCGCTCCGCGGCGGGGTCCTCCCCGCGCCCCCCCCCCCCCGCGCCGGGTTTGGGAGGGGGCTCGGGGCGCCTCGGTGGGGTTTTGGGGGGAGCCCCTCCCGGGGCAGGCACCGCGTGTGGGGAGCCGCCGGCCCCGGGCGGGGTGCTCCCCCCCGCCCTGCGGACGCTGGAGCCCCCGCTTTGGTCGTGGGGCGGGGGTGCTCGGATGTGGGGCTCGCCGCCTCGTTTCTGTGCGGCTGCCCCCCGCGCTCCCCTCTGCCCCCCGTTACCCACCGCGCTCCGCAGAGCCCCCCCGGCCGGGGGCTGCGCCGTCCCCCCCGGCTCAGGAGGGGCGCGGGGCGCGGAGCAGGGTGCCGGCGCCCCCCGTTCCAGCCGAGCCCTCCGAGGAGAAGCTGTTTTCCGGCGACCGACCCGTCGCGCTCGCGGGGAGCGGGAGCGCGTCCGCCGCCAGCCCCGAGCGCTGCGTCCCCCCCCGCGTCCCGGGCGGGGAGAGGCCGCGCCGTGTCCTGAGCCGGGTAACGGTTTCTGGCCCCCTCTTGGCTCTCGCGTCCGAGGGCGCCTGAGCCGCTCCGTGGGCCGGGGTGGCAGACCCGGAGCCCTCCTGGAGGTGTCGGTGTCCGGAGCAGCCGGGATGCTCCCGAGGGGAATTTCGGGGCCGGGGTGGTCTCCACGCCCGGGGACGGCGCGGGAAATCCGCGGGCAGCGGGTGCGGGAGGGCGCGCCGCGGGAGCGGCCGGCAGAGGATCCGTTTCTCTCGGTTCTCGGTGGATCAGCTCCAGTTGAAACGCGCGTCAGCGTCGTCGGCGCCGCCGTTGGAAGTGCGGCGCCGCTCCGAAAGGCTGCGGCCCGAAGGAGCGCGTCCGGCCGGCCGGCTGCGCGCGGAGGACGGAGCCGCTCTCCTCCCTGGCTGCCGGGGCCGCGGCCTGAGCCCTGCCCTCGTCTCTCCGGGCGCAGCCCCGCGGCCCGCGGTCGTTCCTCCGCGTTGCGGTGCCCGCGGGGCGCAGCGCGGGTTGCGGTGCTGAACGGAGGCGCGGTGGCGGGCGGCGCGGGGCTGGCTTTGAGTGAAAACTTTCGGAAGTCGCTGGATCTCGGGAGCGCGT
Source organism: Chlamydotis macqueenii (assembly GCF_036417535.1). Lineage (NCBI taxonomy): Eukaryota > Metazoa > Chordata > Aves > Otidiformes > Otididae > Chlamydotis > Chlamydotis macqueenii. Next base: position 2,497,217 of record NC_141584.1, on the reverse strand, counting down.
TTAGGACGAGGAGCGTCACGTTTTACGCTGCGCTGGTTTGCGGCGCGTTTCCCTCTGCGCGCTTCTAGAGAAACCCGCGCCGCGGAGCGGCAGGGCTGGTGCCCGGGAGACGCAGGATCTCTCCCCAGCTCCGCGGCGAGGAGCCGGCCGCCGTCCTCCGGCTGCGGCGGGGCACTGAGCCGCGTTTTTCACACCGACGCTTCGTCTCGTTTGATATTTCGAAGCCCGGCAGCAGCGGGAAGCGTCTGATAAAGCGTGTTGCGGAGCCGCAGTTCTGGCTTTCGCGAGGCGGCTCCGTTCACCTCTGGCTCCGAGCAGCCGCCCGAGCCGGGGCCTTTGCCCGCGAGCGGGGCCAGGGCAGGCAGGCGCGCGGCGGAGCCGCTTCCTCGGCGTCTGAGCCGGGGTCGCTTGCGGGATGGGGGCTGTCCGAGAGAAGCCTTCCCCCTGCGCTCTGAGGCGGTTTGAGGTGTTCCCAGCGCCGCAGACTCTGGGTTTTTCGAGCGGCCGGTTCGTTCACCCGGCTTCTGTCCGCAGCGAAGGTGGAAAACGCGTCCTCGCGCTGGGAAATAAGCGGCAGCTGGCAGAAACAGCGGCTTGGGGACCTTCACGGCGTCGCCGGTTCCGACCGCGCGGGAGGCTCGAAGGCGCGCGTCCCAGCGTCGCCCCCGCACGCGCTCCCCTCCTCGCCGCGGGCTCTTCCGGCGCGGCCGCGCTGAGCGGGCAGAGGAGCGGGTCAGGCCGCCGGGTTTGGGCGCTGCTGGCCGGTCCCCACGCCGTTGCCCTCCGCGGGGGCCGGTGTGGCCTTCGCGGTAACCCGGCGGGCGCCGGGGCGCCCTTTGCTGCCGCCGGGGCGCCCGGGAAGGCGTTTTGGTGCCCGGCGCTGGGAGCTGTTTCACCGCGCCCGAGGTACGGCCGGGCGCACCGGGGAGAGGCCGCGAGAAACAGGAGCGCGGAAGGAAACGGGCTGGCGCCGCAACGAGCGCGGGGCTGGGGGGCGAGGACGGGCTGGGGACGGCTGGCGGATGGGGCTGAGCGGGGGCTCCGAGAGACTTTTCCCGTTCCTGGGACGTTTCCGCCGTCCCAGGACCGAGCGGAGAGCCAGCCCCTGTCCCCGCGCCGGAGGGGCGCCCGGGCCTGGCCGCCCTCGGTGGTGCGGAGGGGTTCACGCGCGGCGGCGCGCTGCGACGGAGCGCTTCTAAACTGGGCTGCTTCTGAGGAGCTTCTTTATTTTCCTTGAGCGTTGCCACTCGGGGAAAAGTCCTTATTTCAGAGCGGGGAGAGCGCCGAGCCGTGCGGAGGCTCTCTGCTCCAGATTTAGCGCGCTCCTGGCTCCGACTCCCACGGCGATGATCGCACCTGAAAACCGGGCAGAGTCCGGCGACGGGGACGTGCTCGCTGTGCGCGGTTCGTCCCCGGGCCGAGCCCTCGCCGCGCCGCCCGCCCCGGACCCCTCTGCAGCGGGGTGGAAGCCGCGTGCGTGGGAGCAGCCCCTTCGTCCCGGGACGCGTTTCACCCGGGCCGAGGTGAGGGTTTGCGGGTCCGGCTGCAGCCTTTCTGTGGCGCTTTCCAAACCTGGGGCGACGCTGGGAGCCAAGGAGGGGCAGAGGTTCTCTAGAAGGTTAATTACGGGCCGTCGTTACCGCAGAGCTGCGGGCTCACGCGAGCCGGGTGCTCTTTTAATTTGCAATTTTGAAAATTGCAGTTCCCGCTTGCGAAGCCCACGCGCTCGGCCAGAACGAAGGGAAATAACGGCGGGCGCGTGGCTGCGGGCTCCTGAAACGCTCCCGGTGGTTTTTGTGCCGGTCCCCTGGTAAAGCACAACGCGGCGCGGGATCGATCTCTTTAATTGCGCATCATCCCGTTAGCGCTAACGAGAGCGGCGCGCGGGAGCGGGAAGCAGGAGTTCCGGAGCTGGCTCCTCAGCTCGCCTGGTTGTCAGCCCGTTACTCGGAGGGAAATTAATTTCCCGTTCCCGCCCCTCGCTGCTGCCCGCTGCCGCTGGTTTCGGGAGCACGGCGGGGTCCTGCTGACCCTGCCCTGTGCCCCGAGCTCGGGCTGCAAGGGGTCCCGGGGGGCGGCGAGCGGCTGGGGAGGGGGCGATGCGGCCGCGCGCCGTGCGTCCGCCCGCGGTGCCCGCCGGACGGGCGCTTGGTCTTTTTTCATGTCCCGTTTTCGAGGGCCTCTGCGGAGGGCGGGAGGGAGGGAAGGGGCTCGCTGGGTGAAAAGCGTTTTTAGCAGCGCGTCGCCGTGCCCTCCGCGCGGGCAGGCGCGTCTCCGAGCAGGTGCGCGTTACACGGAAAAGCAAAATTCTGGGTTCCGCAGAAACAGAGGCGCAGGACGCGTTTTGAACCGCAGCTGCTGCATCACCCGGCACTCGGGAGAGGTTTCGGCCGAAATTGTGTCCGTCTCCCGACGCGAAGGGGAGCGCTGCGGCGTTCGGCTTTCCTCCGCTGTCCCCGGCCCCCCGCTCCCTCGCTCCGTGCAGAACCGCTGTGAGTTCCCGAGGCGGCGCGGGACCCGAGGCCCCTTTTGCGCGCGGGTTCGGAGCAGGACGGAGAACGAGCAGCGCTGCTGCTGCTTGTGGGTGCTCGCGCTCCGCGGGCCGCGTTGGCTTTGCTTTTTGAGGAGCCGGTTCGTCTCCGCGAATTACCGCTTTTGCAATCGTTCCGCGCAGCAAACGCTCCCTTTCCGACCCTGCCGACCGACAGAGCCGGCGCGAAACAGCGAAACTCCCTTTCCGAAACCGGGCTGGTTCTGGTTCTGGTTCTTAACCAGCCGGCGTGATGGCAAATAAAAGCCGTTCGGACGTCTGAAATGTTCGTTATCTCCGTGGGGCGCCGAGCAGCCGAACGTTCGGCGAAATGTAAGATTTCCCTTGTCGGCTGGCGCGGTCGCTGGCCCGGCTGCGGCGAGGCCGCGTGGCAGAGCGCGGTGCGTTAGCCTCCGGTCTCGTTGCCCAAGCCCCGACTCTTTTCGTCGGTTAGACGGAGCCGCGCGCTTGGGCTACGCGCGTCCCGCGCTCGGGACTTCGTCTGCCCGCTGCCACGTCGGGCGCGGGCGCGTCGGTTCCCGGCCGCCGCTCGCCAGGTCGGGAGAAGGGAATCGCGGGCACGCTGCGCTGCCCGGGGTGGCGGCCGGCCCCCTGGACGGCGGCTCCGCGGCTCTCGGCTGTCCCGGGGGAGCTGGCGGTCGCTCTCCTCCCCGCTCTGCCCGCTCCAGGCCTCCCAGGTTCGGCCGTAGGAGCCGACGCCGTTTCCCGCGCGCGCCGCAGAGCTGCGGTGGTCCGCGTGCGGGGGATGAGAGCCGCCGCGTTTACCGCGGCACCCGGCAGCCTCTGGCCGCACCTGACGCAGCTCTGTTCTCTCTTCCAGCGCGGCGCCCTGACGATGGACGTAGAAGACTGTAACGGACGGTCGTACATATCCGGTACGTCCCGTTTGGCTTCTGCCGGCTGGTTTGGGTTGCTGGCGTCTCGAGCTGCTCGGTCTCTGCTCCTGCGCTCGGTTGCTTTGCCGCGGGCCGCGCCGCCGGCGCCGTCACGGGTTACGCGCTGGGAGCAGCGTTCGGGACGCCGGCACGCCTCGTTACCGGAGAAGCGCTGGTGCCTGTGGCTCAGCCAAAACCGGCGCCGAGGCTGAGCCTCGCAAGTTCGCGCTGGAGTCTGTGCTCGTGTCTGCGCCTGCCGCTCTGGGGGTGGCTGCTGGCGCCGGCCGCGGGCCAAACTCCGAGCTGTGCCGCGAGGAAAGGGATTTCCAGCGCCAAGGGGTCTCGGGGAGGCTGGCCGTCCCGTCCAGGCTCCTGGCCGCGCGCACACCACGGGGGCTTAGTCCGGCTCTCCGGCACGCTGTGCGCGACGCTGCAGCCGCCGCTCGAAGCAGCGCGGTACCCGAGGCCCCGCAGGGGATCTCCGCGTGCGCCCCGCCGAGCCCGGCGCGCGTTACGGTTAAACCCGGGCTGAGCCCCAGGCGTCAACCGTGAAACGTCTGTGGGGAGAGGGGGAGGCGGCGTGGGGCTGGCCGGCTCTGCGCGCTGGAGGCTGCCGGCGTGCCGGGCCGCTCCGTGGCCGGCGGGTCGCGGCGTGCTGGGAGCGGCGGCCCTGGTGACCGTCCCCGGGGTTATCCCGGTGACACTGCGGGATTTAGATTATCTGGCCGGCTGCGGAAAGCCGGCTGGCGGCTGCCCTGGGTGTCGGCGAAAGCTGTTTGGTGGGATTTGCTCTTATCTCGGAGGGACCGGGTTTGCGGTGAAGCACCTCCGTTTGCCCGCCTTCGCTCGGGGAGGGGGGTTGCAGCGAGGCCTGGCTTAGCAGCGGCAGAGCCGGAGACGCTCCTGCGCTTGCCGAGCGCGGCCCTGGTGACACGAGAGGACGCCTCCGCGCGAGCCCAGGGAGCTGGGGGCGGCGGGATGAGGGGCTCGGCGGGATGAGGGGCTCGGCGGGATGAGGGGCTCGGCGGGACGCGGGCGGGGAGCTGAGGCGCGTTGGGAGCGGGAGAGGACCCCGGGCGCCGTAAGGAGCGGCGGCAGCGCTGCGCCCCTGCGCACGAACCACCTGCCGTCTTCCCCGTCCCGGCGGATCCCCGCTCGCGCTGGATGCTCGGCTCTTCCCGCGGCGCCCGCTGCAGCGCGCTGCTGGCGTTTCGCGTGCCGGGCCGGCTCTGTTCAGCGACAGAATGCTTCCCCGAAGCCGGCCGATCGCGCCCTGCCAGCGCCGCTGCCACCGGTCGCGCCTTCTTCCTCGGCCTCGCTCGGCAGAGCCGCGCCCACGCGCGTTCGGGGGCCTGCGGAGCGCTCGCGGCGGGGTTCCCTGCTGCCTGCCGAGCCGCGGCCGTGCTCTTCCCTGGGGAGTGCCGGGGGCGAGCCCGCCCCTTTCCCCGCGGTCCCCGCGGCCGGTCGGCGTTTCCCCCGCGCGCAGGGGTGCCGCGGCCCAGCGGGGAGGGCTGGAAAGGGGCGAGGGAAGGAGCCTCTCCGGCGGTGCGTGCGAGCTCTCGGCGCCGGAGGTCCTGGGCTCCCGGAGTCGGGAGGGAAGGGGAGCGGTCGAAGGACGGAGAAGGGAAGAGCGGCGTTACGGAGCTCCGTGGGCCGTCCTGGCCAGTTGGGCTTTCTGCTTTGCGTTCCCTGGCACCTGGGGAGCAAAGCCGTGCCGCACGGCCCCGCTGCCAGGCCTGGGGGTCAGGACCGGCCTAACGAAGGTCAGCTAATCGTTAGGGTCGGGGTCGAGGCCTGCTAATTAGCCACCGTGGGTCGCTGAGCTGCTGCGGATCTGAAATGGCGAGAGGAAACGCAGCAGAGCTCTCGAAACCCGTTTCTGTGAAATACGTCTAATTAACCGAACTCTTAACAGAGAAAAAGCTCGTGTTCGTCCAACGGCGAGGTAACCCCACGCCCGGAAACTCCTCCTGAGTGCAAACTGCTGTTTCTGCTTTGAGTTCTTCACAGGAAAATTAAGTCAGTTGTGAAACAGCTCGGGTAGAGGCGGCGCCGTTACCGCAGAGGTGGGAGCAGGGTGGAGGCGGGCGAGAGACCTCTGCGCCGCGCGCCGGCCCCTCGGGCCGCGAGTCCTCCTGGGGTCGCTTACCCCAAAACCCCAGGGCCCCCTCCCTGGCTCTGCTCCCCGCACCGGCCCGGGTCTCCCCGTGTCCCCCTCTCCTGTCTGGGTTAAACGCAGGCGGCTCCTCGGGTAACTGGGCTGCCGCCGGACGAGCCGTCTCCTCCCTGACGTCCAGGTTTCCATTTGTTTTTTAGAGCAAATGAAACGTGACCCAATATTTCCTGAAATCTCGAGTCTGAGAAGTTATCAGAGAGGGAAATTGCTGCGAGACCGCCGAAGCCAGGCGCTGGCTGCTCCCAGGGGTGGGATACTGCTTCAGCCCTCGCTGTCGAGGGCGGCAGCCTGCCCGCCTTCCCGCAGCTCCAGCCGCCGCAGGAGCCGTTATCCGGGATCCCGGTGTCGGAGCCGCTGCTGTGCGGGGGGAAAAGCCCGTCCCCACGTGGAGGGGGGCGATTTTCTGGAGAAGGGGTCCTGGCTGAGGTGCGCGGCTCTGCGCGGGCCTGACCCCTGTTTCGGGAGGACTGGGCGCCAGGGATCAGCTCCGGTATCCCTTGGTGCTTCCGGTCAGAAGGGGCCTGGGGATCCTTTGGGGTAAGGAGGGTCCCGCGGGGTCCGGGGGTGACGCCAGCTGGCCAGAGCTGAGCTTTGAGCTGCAGGCGGGGTGCTGTGCCCTGCCTTTCTGCTTCGAGGGACCGAGGAGAAATGAATTTTTTCTCCTCAGCGTTCAGCTTCGGCTCTGGTTTGGGGCTTTGAACCCTTTTCCGGTGGATCAGGGATTGACAGCGGCTGGGAGCGGGCGGTGGAGCGGCGCGGCGGGGTTCCCGCTCTCGGCATCCCCTGGATGCTCTGTCAGCGGCCCCGATCTCGTCAGGGCCGACCCTGGGCCCGGGCGAGCTTTGTTCCGTAGGACGGAGCCGCGCGCCGAGGTAAGCTCGCCCCGAAACGCTGCCTGACGAAATCCCTGCACCTCGCCTGTGCCGGCTGCGGGCCCTGGCCGCGCAATCCGCTGGGAGGGTGAAGCGCCTCTCCTCCGGTCGCCGGATCCTGCATTTCCCACCGCTGTTCCCCGTCTGTGCCTGGTCGCCGAGCCCCCGGGCGGCCGGCTGCGTGGCGAGGGCAGAGCGGAGCCCCTGCGGCGTCGCTCCCCCGCGTCCGCCGCCCGCTGCCTCCTCGCGGCGTTGTCCGGCCGGCTCGGCGCGGCTCCCCGCTCTTCGCCGGCCGCGTGTCGCCGCGCTGGGGAAGCGGCGCGGCCCGGGTTCCCGCTCGCCGTGCCGCCTGCCTGTAAAGTGATGGTCGTTTCCCTCGCTTCCAGGAATCTGCTCTTCCTGGAAGGTGAGTGGCTGCGTGCGCCCTGCCAGCGACGCAGCCATGCACGCGCAGCCTGGGCTCCAGCGCTGTTTCCAAGGAGTTGGCTGCGATAACGCTCCGGGGTGTCTCCAGCAAGGTAGAACAACGCGAGTGAAACGGGAGCGGGGGGGGCGGGGAGGAGGATCCCGAAATAACCCGCTGCCGTCCCCGCTGCTCTCTGTGCGCGGAGGAGAAGGGGCGCGGGGGGCTGCGCTGGGCGGAGGGGCCGGCCCCGGGGGGGCGGTTTGCAGGTGTCTGAACCCCCCCGCGCCGGCAGCGGGGCGAGGGAAGGGAAGGCCTGACCCCGGGGTGCCCGCGGGGGCGAATGTGAGCCGGGGGGGCCCAGGATGCCTCTGATCTGTGCCCCCAGCCCGCAGAGTGACGCCCTGGGCGGGAGGGTGCTCTCCGCCCCCCTTACCGCTCTCGTGACCCTCGCCTGCTGCGCTGGCTCGAACGCGCCGAGGCGTCCCGGCCTCACCGGGGCGCGGGAAGGGTCCTCGAGGTCTCTCCCGCCGCAGCCCCAGGAGGAAAGGAAACCTCTGGGTGGGGGTCCCGCGGGGGGGTCCCGGCTCGGCCTGGGTGGAGCGGCCGCGTGCAAGGTGCTGTCTCACCGCAGACGGCTGCCAGAAGCGGTTCCCGTGCTCGGCGAGGCCGATGGGCTCGGCGTCCCAGCAGCCGCCAGGCGGTGGGGTGGACGGGGAGCACCGGGAGGAGAGCTTCTCCGGATGCAAGGGTTTGGAAATAACGTTCCCGGCTGTGCCGAAGGCGCCGGCGGAGCTTCTGCACTTTCCATCACGGAGCTCCGCTGTCCCCGCGACACTGCCGAGGAGCCGCCGCGGCCCGGCTCTCGGCTGCGCGGTGGAGGGGGCTGGCAGGGAAGCGGGGGATTTCTGCGTGCCGGTCTCACCGGAACAGAAACCTGCGAGCCCCCAAAGGGGAAAAAATGAGTCTCGCCTGGCACGCCCGTGCCTGGGCGCGAGGCGCTCTGGCAGGCAGCGGCGTTGCTGAATTCGCTTTCCGGTGTGAGCGGGCAGGGGCCCGTTTCCAGGGACCGCGAGGGTCTGTGCGGGGCGGGCTCGGCTTCCCGGGACCGCGAGTGTCGGCTGGGAATGGTCCCTTCCGCGGGGACCGTCGGGAGGGGACCGGGCACCCGGCAAAGGGACCGGGACAGCGTGCTGCCGGCAGCCCGGCAGGCCGAGGCACGGCTCGTTTTGGTGGGGGATGGCGCCGCGTGGCACGCCGACCCCTCTCCCCTTCTGCGGCCTCTCGGCATGCCGGCGAGGACAGTGGCTGTCGGCGCGATGCTGGCTGGCGGCTGCTGCGTCTGGGGAGGTCGCAGCTGGAGGACCGTGTCCCGGAGAGCGCCGAGCATCTATCGCTGCGCTGGTGTGCGCGGCAGCCGGTGCCGCTGGGGCACAGGCCGGCTCCTCCAGCCCCTTTCCGCAGCAGGGGTGCCGGGAAGGGGGCTCGGCGGGCTGCGGGAGCCCACGGGCCGCGCTTCGGGCTCGCTCACTTGTGTTTCCCTCCTCCCAAAGGCAGCGGGGATTCCTCTCTGGAGAAGGAGTTCGGCTCGGCGATCGTGGGCCCCACGGTGAGCACGCCCAACAGCCAGCACTCCTCGCCGAGCCGCTCGCTCAGTGGTGAGTACGCCGGCTCGACGGGAAGAGCCCTGCCCAGGCCTGCCCGTTCTGTCCCCAGCCCCGCGCGCTCAGGCGTGGCACGGGTTTTGACTTTCGCTGCGACAGGTTTCTCTCCGAGCCTGACCCTTTGTTTTTCAGGCGAAGGGGATAAACCCTGCTTTGGTCCCCGCGCAGAGCGGCTGCCCGGTTCCTGATCCCGGGCACCGGCTGCTGCTGAGCCCCGAGTTTTCCGAATCGGCTGCGGCAATGCCGAGGAGCTGAGGTCTTTCCTGGTGGAACTGCACCCTGACTCTCGAGCAGCCGCGTGCTCCAGGCTGTTACTGGTCACAGCTCCGGCGGGGCCAGTTGGAACAATTTGGTTTTTGTATCGGTCTGGGTGGTTGTGTGGGAAACGAGAAGCTGCTCCGCTCCCTCTCGTGCAGCAGCTGGGGCAGGCCGGAGTCTGCGGCGTGGAGCAGCGGAGCCTGCCTCTGTGTGAACGGGTCTGTGGGGAGGTCGCGTGTGGAGCTGCGGGGGGTCGGAGAGCCCTGGGCACGGCCGGGAGCACGGCACACCGCCAGCTCCCAGCCCTCGCCTCCCCGTGCCCGGTCCGTGCCGTCGTGTCCGGGATCCGGCTTTGCCCTCGCGTCTCCCCGGCCTTTCTGCCCGCTCGCCCCCCGAGAAGCGGGCAGCAGGTGGGAGGCAGCGCGCCCCGGGACGGCCCTTCTCGCCCGAGTGCCGTCGCAGAGTGCCGCTGGCTGCCGCCTGACAGGGATCGGGGGACGGGCCCGGCGTGGGGCATCTCTTGTCCACAACACGAAACTTTCCGTCTCCTTCCCCCTCGGCTGACGGGAGTCTCTGCTTTTTATGGAAAATAAGCGCAACTCCTTTTCAGTTGTGTTTAAGAACCTCTCCCAGTAAAACAGCTCCGGTTCCCGAGCTGTCCCCGACCCGGCGTGCCGGCCGCTCCCGCTGCTCGCCGCGGTGCGTGGTGAGAAGTGGGACGTCTCCCGTGCGCGCAGAGGAGCGGCGTGGCCCTGGGCGAGCTCGGGACGGCCGGCACGGGCTTCGCTGCAGAGCCGCTGCTTACGTCGCGGCCGTCTCGGGGCAGCAGTCGGGGTTCCGGGGGCCGCAGGTGCGCTAAGTCGCCTCGACGCGTGGAAAGCGGCAGCGCCGAGGCGAGATAAGTCGGCACGTCCCGCTCTGAGTCGCGCTCTCGTTATCTGAGAGCCGGCGGTCGGGCCGCCTTTACCGGACTGACTCAGCCGACGGCGAAGAGACCGGCGCTGCTCTGATCCTCCCCGTCTCTCGGCTCCCGGCGTGCGCTGCCGATTGCTTTTCCGTCGCAGAGAAACTCCCTCGTAATTTCTCCGCGTGGGCTTCCAGCAGTGCGGCGATGGGGACACCCCTGCGTTGGGCGCCGCTCTTTCCGCGCCGGGATGAGATGAAGCCAGAACGTGTCGTTCTCAGGAGCGCAATGCTACCACTTAGCTCTGTTGCCGTTTTTTTCCTTTTATTACTCACTGTTTATTTTACGCGTGCCCCGTAAAAGCGCTCAGAAGCTCCATGAAGAAACGAGATCCTGGCTTTTTCACAGGGGACGGCTCTGAGAGGTAACGCAGCCCTTCGCTCCATCAGAGGCGAAAGGAGGGGAGCACGTGGGCCGGCGGGGAGGACAATAAGCACCCTGCCCCCTGGACGGCCGCACGCCGGTGACGGCAGCGCCTCTGATCTGACTTGACTCGGCAGCTGGTTCATCCAGCAAGCGCCGTGCCCCGGAGGAGCGGGGACGTTACATAACCTGTGCTGCCAGCAGAGACTCCTCTGCAGCGGGACCGGGCTCTGTGTGGTTCTGAAAGGAGAATTGCAGAACAATAGCTGGCCTCCCTTCCGTGCCCGGGAAAAAAATAAGTCCCCAGGGGAATAGGAGGCAAAAAAAAAAAAAAAAAGCAACAAGAAAATCAAAGTGCAGCGAACGTCAACTCATCCAGGCAGCTCCTGCCACCGAGAGAGGAGCTTTCACTTCGTGTTTGTGCGCAGCGGCCGTCTGCGCGGGGGCTCCTGGACGCTCCCAGGGGAGCGCGGCGGCACCGGCCAGCACGCAAATAAAGTTCTGCCCCCTCCGCAAGAATGCTTCGGCCGCGGTCTCCTCCCGGCCTGCAGGCAGCCGTGGCTTTGGCCAGGGGCTCAGCAGACGCCTGAAAGTGCCTCCGACTGCCAAGGCCGGGCGCCCGCACAGCTCACGTTGCCCGGAGCCGCGCTGGGAAGGCAGCATTGTCTGCCGCGAGGATCCAGGAAGGGAAGGAGGGGAGCGAGAGCCAGAATTCCTGGGCTCCTCACCCGGCAATAAGCCTCACGCAGTCTCGGATGAATCACTTCCATGCTGCTGCTCCTCGTTAATCCCCGCTCGCAGAGCCGTACCTAGCTCTGGGGAAGAGCCCGAGCCCTCCTGCCCGCCCCGCCGGAGGCGGCGAGGAAGAGGAGCTGTGCCCTCCGGCCGCGGGGGCCGCGTGCCCGCTGTTCCCCGGGAAGTGGGAGGCGTGGGTCTGCCCGGGACTGGGACCGTCGTGCTGCCGCCGTCTCCCCGCTCCGGCGTTTGCCCGTCCTCGCCCGGTAAGCGACCCGAAGCCTTCCCGCTCGCCCGCCGGGAAGGATCGTCCCTGCCGACGGGGGAGTTCGGTTCAGAGCCCCTCGGGGTTCAAAGGCCGAATCCTCTGGAGGGTTCTGCGCCCAGGACGTTGCCACGGTTTTCTCGAATCCCCTCGGCAGGTAGGCTGTGCCCGTCAGCGCGCCGCCGGGTCCCCGGGCCACGGGCGAGCGTTGGCGCTCTCGCGAAGGGCTGAGCGAGCCCCGGGGCCGCGGCAGCGCCGCGTCGGGAAGCTGCTGGGTCTGCGTGGCGGCACCCAGCCTGCCCCGCTCTCGCGCCCGTCTCCTCCAGGCGGCTTCGGCCCCGCGGTCTCCCACCCTGCGGGCAGCTGCCCAGCCTCCTTTGTGTACGTAAAGTTCGGCTTCCTCCTGCCCCCGCGGCTCTCCTGAGGGACTGGGAAGAGCCTCCTGCTTTAGACAGAAGAAATAAGAACCCGATATTTAAAGGGATTCTGTAAATACTTTGCCTAAGCCCGTGGGCTCGGTGCACGGCGCGTGGGTGACCCGGGCTCCGCTCCGTCACCGTCTTCCCCCATCCTGCCAGGTCCAGTGCCCTGGGAGCAGGTACGGGGCGCCATCGGAGAGGAGCGGCCGTCTCCGGCCGGGGAGCCTCTCCAGGGGATTCCCTCTCGCTGCTGGCAATGGCTGGGAGTGGGAGGAAACTTCCCAGTTCGCTCGTTTAAAGAGCGGCTCTCCAAACAGGCTGAGGGCGTCCCGGCGGCAGCTCTCCCTCCAGCCGGCGTCACCGGGTGGGATGGCCGCTCCGACGCTCGGCCGAGGGAGGAAGCGTGCGGGATCCGGGTGGATGAGTTCATCGAGGGGCAGCGGAGGGAGGAGAGGCAGAGGTTTCCCCGCGTCCTTCCCTCTCCCAGTCCCCGCAGGGCTGCAGCTCGCGGGGAGCGGAGCGGTCACCGTGGTGTCGGGGCGTGTTTGATTTGTGGCATTCCACGGATCGCTAGAGCAGCCGGGAATGTAGGTCAGGGCTGGCGCATCCCTCGCCAGCCTCTGCTCCTGGCGCGGCAGGAGGACGGAAAGGTAGCGGCGGGAGGGAACCCCGGGGGCTCTACTGCGGCGCAGCACCCTCCCCGCGGCGGGGAGACCCGCCTGCTGCCCTACCCTGCGCCCCTGCGGCGTCCGGCTGCTTCCGCACGGCTCCTCCGGCTCCTGCCCGCGCCTGCTCGCGGCTGGGCCAGACACGCCGCGGGCAGCCACCGGCCCTCGGCTGCGGGGCCTTTCCCTGCGCCCTGGCGCCGCTCGAGCCCGTTTCCCTCAGTTCACACAACCTCTCTTGGGGTTTTCAGTGCCCGGATGCCACCCCACGGGCGTCTGCGCGCTCGCCCCCTCCCTGCGTTGCCGCAGTTCCCGTGGCCGAGGGAAGGGCAGGGGCAGAGCGGCTGGCAGGGAGCCTGGGCCGGGGCAGCCGGGGCTGCTGGCGAGGCAGCCGTCACCTCGGGACAGGGGTGGGGGTTTTTGGGCAGCGCCGTCCTCTTCGGTTCCTTTTTCCTGCCTTTGGTCAGCGGGTCCCAGGTCTTGCGGCAGAGGGGAGAACTTGCAGAGAAGCAGCGTCTTCTCTGCTGAGCTGGGCTTCACCGACTGCCCGAGGGGCTCGTCCTGGGCTCTGTGGCGGCAGACCCGGAGCCTTTACTGATGCGGAGCCAAACCCCGCTTCCTCTGCGTTACCCTGAGAGTGCCGCAGAGCTGCCTCTGCCTTCTGAGTCCCGGAGACGAAACGTTTTTCCCTTCCGTCGGTTGCCTTAGCAGGCGGGACGCAGAGCGGGTGCGCGAAAGGCCGTGCAGCCCGTAACGCGTGTGGGCAGCGTTTGTTTGTTCTTGAGCAGTCGACAGACGAGAAGGTGCGCGTTCATTGCAGACAAATCACTTAACCCATCACAGTTTCTCTTTTAGGAGCGAGCCTGGCCTAAGCCGCGCTCCCAGCTTCCTTAAGCTCAGAGGTTTTTCCTCCGCTGACGGTTTGATCCCCGTTCTCCCTCTGTCTCCTCGTAGCAAACTCGATCAAGGTGGAGATGTACAGCGATGAGGAAGCCAGCCGGCTGCTGTCGCAGGACGACCGGATGCTGGAGAAGGAGGACAGCGTCATCGTGGAGGACTCGCTCTCGGAGCCCTTGGGCTACTGCGACGGGACGGGCCAGGAGCCGCACTCTCCCGGGGGCATTCGCCTGCCCAACGGGAAGCTGAAATGCGACGTCTGCGGCATGGTGTGCATCGGCCCCAACGTGCTGATGGTGCACAAGCGCAGCCACACGGGTGAGCGGCGGCCCGAGGCCGGCGTCGCTGCGGAGGCGGGATGCGCGCGAGGGAGGCCGATTCCCAAGGCCGAGCGGCCAGCGTGCGGGCAGAGGGCCTGCGGGAGGGGGGTGTCGGGTCCGGGATGCCGACCCCGGCGGCGGCGGCCAGGCGGTGCCAGCGGGGAAGGGTCCGACAGCGTGCGCGTAACTGGTCTGTCGCATCGCTGTCCGACCCCGCGGCGGCTCCGTCGCTCCCCGGGCCAGGGGTCGCACCCGGGAGCACTGCGTTCGGTAGTCAGCCCCGGGCTTCCCCTCCGAAACACGCTCGGCGCTGCTGAACCCGTGCACGCTCCCGCTCTGCCGGGCTGCTGCTCGGGAGCTGCTCCTCCGCGGACCCAGCAAAAGCTTTTACTGGGGAGCCTCACCCGCTGCTCTGCGTTGCAGGAGAAAGGCCGTTCCACTGCAACCAGTGCGGAGCCTCCTTCACCCAGAAGGGAAACCTCCTGCGTCACATCAAACTGCACTCTGGCGAGAAGCCCTTCAAATGTCCCTTCTGCAACTACGCCTGCCGCAGGCGGGACGCGCTCACCGGCCACCTGCGGACGCACTCCGGTGGGTAGCGCGGGCCGGGAGGGGAGCGGGCGGCGGGGAGCGAGCGCGCGGCGATGGTACAAAACCGGGGAGCTCCAAGAGAGCTCCCAGCAGCCGGGCTGGCTCTCGTGTTGGCTCCCGGCTCGTCGCGGTGCACGCTGAGGGCAGAGCGCGTGCGCGGGGAGGTCGTGTTGGTGTCTGGCTCATGGCCTGGGACCTCCGCTGGCCGGAGGAGCGCCCACGGGGCTGCGTGCCGCCCCGAGCCGGTTGTCCCTGGGGGTTATTGCATCTCTTTCTGACAGAGATAAATGTTTAATAGATTTTATTGAGGCGAGATAGGTCCCACCCTTGGGTGTGCCCTGCCCCGGCGCGAGGGGTTCTGTTTGTGCCTTGCTGTGACATTATCCTTTCCAAATGTGACATTTGAGATGTGGTTTTCACCCTCGGTTCCGTGACGTAACAGCAGTGGGGCCGCGGGCGGGAGTGCCGTAGGCCAGCCGGCCCGCTTTGCGGTCGTTTTCCCTCGATTTGCGCACCGGCGTGTTTCTGCGGCGCTGCCGCGGCCTTTAAAGTTCAGGCGGACGGCGTTGAACTCCTGCGACTCCGACCTCCCGGCGCTGCCTGGAAACGAGCGTGTGAGGGGAGAGACCCGCATCCCGGAGAGCCCGTTCTCACCGCAGCCTGGCCCGGGAGCCCAGAAACCCGCGCCCCTCGCAGCCCGGCCCCGAAGCCCCCATTTTTGTTAGGGTCCTGCCCTGCGCCCTTCGCAGCGCGGGGGTGCGATACGCCGGGGCCGTCGGTCCTCGCCTGGTGCCGGTGCAGGAGGAGGTTTGGGGGCTGCGGCAGCTTCCCGTTGTATTTTGTCTCTGGATATCCCCGCTGCCGAGGGACGAGGCTGCTTCTCAGCGTAAGCCTTCCGTGGTCTCATCCTGTTCTCCAGCCTGGCCGGAGCGCGGCGGGGGTGGCGTTTCGGGCGCTGAGGCGATCGGGGGAACAAGTCCGTTGCACGGCAGGGGCAGAGGTGAGGTTAGCGGCCTTGGGCTTTGCCGGTTAATGGAGAAACGCCAAAGAAATCTTTTTCCCGCGTTCTTTCCTTATCTCTAAGGGGGAAAAATAAGGAAGAAGGCGGTAATTGGAGGCAAAACCCCTGGTGTCATTAACTCCAGAGAGCAAAGAGCGGGCGCTCTCCTCCCGCCCCGCTCGGAGGGCGAGGAAGGCCAGGCTCCGGCAGTGGCCCCGCTCCCCCCAAAGCACCGAATCGCCGCGGTGGCCGCTTGGGCCGGCTGAGCCGCGGCCGCTCCGCCTCGAGGCCTTCACTTTCCCAGCGAATATTTCAGTCCGGAGCGATCAGCATCATCCGTCCTCCTCCCCTCGGCTGCTTGGCCGGCACCGAGCTGAGCAGCGCTGCGTCGGCTCGGGGAGGAGTTGCCGCGCTCGGGCACCCGTCCGCCGCGAGCTCGCCTCGCCGCCAGCTCTGCCCTGCGCTCTCCCAGCGCGCCGTTGGCGAGCTCCCGCCAACGTGCTCTGCAGCTTCGAGCACTTCCATCCAGAGACGCAGAAATGGGACAAGCCCTCACCACATATCAAACGAAAATTAGCCTTTATGGGAGCTAATTACCAAGAAAGCCTTCGTTTAATGTGGATCTCGCAGGCGAAAGCCTCGTGGTTACCCTGCCCGGGTGGAAGGCGGCGGGGCTCGCCTGTCCCTCCCTCCGCCTTAACTAGAGGCGCGCGCGTTTCATGCCGTCCCAGGAGGGACGCGGAGCTTTCATCTCGGAAGACGCGCTGTCCAAAAAAGTGAGGTATGAAAGCCCAGATCAAACGCGCTGCCGTGCTCTGAAATAGATCAGAAGCTGCAGCCCACACCCGGGACAGCTGCGCCGGGCTGCGGCCCCCCGAGACCTCCCTCCCTGCCGGCCCTCGCCGCGCCGCAGCGTGCTGGATAACCGAGCCCGGAGCTGGTGCTCGGGGGGAGCCGCTCTTGGTTGTACCTGGCCAGAAGAAACTTCTCCTGGCGGGGCCGGCGTGGGGAGAGCGTCCCGCGCGCTTGCGTTTTGGTATTTCACGGGCGGGGGGCTCCAGGGGTCCTGAAGGGACCTTGCTGCCCGCTGGAGGCTCGCGTGAGGTGACAGCCGGACCGAGCCCAGCCGAGACGGACGGAGCCTCAGGCCGCGGCCAGCCCCCAGGCTCCTCCGCCTCCCGCTGTCCCCGGTGCCGCGGGCAGCTGCCTGGCCCCTGAGCCCTGAAACGCGGCTGCGTCCCGAGGAAATAACTTCAGGGTATCCATGCGGAGCTTCCCAGCTGGGAACGCCAACCCCAGCCCCAGCGCTGCTGTCGGGGGAGCTTCGCAGGGCGCAAACGCACGCAGGGGCCTGGGTTGTGTTGTTCAGAGTAGCAGAACCGAGCCGCTCGGGGAGCTCGTAACGCTGAAAGCTGAGCGAGCGGTGGAGGTTAACGAGGCGCCGCGGAGCTGGGAGCGCAGGCTCTCCCGTCTGAACTGCCAGACTGGGGGAGAAAATCCCTAGCGCGCGTTTCTGTGTTCATATCGGGGGCCGGCGGCATCCTCGCCTCCGCTGGGACTGGAGTGAACCAACATCCAGGCGCTCCGCGACAACGCTGCCGGGGGGCCGGGAGCAGAGATCTGCCCTTGTTGTCGGCATCTCGGGCTCGATTTCCAGCCCGGAGCCTCGGCGGCGAAATCCGCGGCGGCTCCCGCATCCCGGATCTGCCTGCGGTTTGGCTGAGTGGCCGGGCTGGGAGCGGGCAGGGGTATGGCGCGCGTGGGCGCGGGGGGTCCCCTCATCGTCCGGCGCCGCCGCTGCAGCGGCGTTTGGGCAGGATCTGGTGCAGCCGGCGCGGGAGGGGGTGCTGGCCCCGCTCCGCAGCCGCCGTGCAAAACACGTCACGTGATCCAGGTGCTGCGGCTGTGAATTCACCTACAGCCTGGAAACGGGTGTTTTTAAAAAGCAGTTAAAGGTTAAACCACAAACTGCAAAAACCCCCAAAAAACCCCTAAAATCTGACAGGAACGGAAAGAGCCTGCTCCGGGCGGGACGCGGCAGACGGCGCGCTCCTCCCTGCGCCGGAGCCGGACGGGGCGAGCGTGACGCAGGCGGCTGCCGTGGGGCCGGCGGACGCCCCTGCCAGCGCGTCCCAGGCGCAGGGCGATGGGCTCCGGCTTCCGGCAAAGCAGCCGAATTTGGGGCATCACCCCACGCGCGTGGCTCCGCGGACGGTGTCCTGCCTGTTTTCGGGAGGCCAGCTCCCGCCTGAGCGCGGTGGCTGGGGAGAGGGGAGCGTGGGGCTGCGCTCTCCGTCCTGCTTGACCTGAAAGGCGTCAGCGCCATCGCCCCGCAGCAGCGGTACCTCGGAGCCGGGACCCCTTTCCCCCGCCCGGGGTGCGGAGCGCTGTGCCCTTTCCCCCTGCCCGAAGCCCCTCAGCTGCCCAGGCGCCGCCGCGATGACGCCGCCGTGTGCTGGCCGAGCCGCCGAGCTCGGAGAAACGCGTAGAAAACGTGTAAAAAGCTGGGGGGCCCAGCCGCCCTCCGTAAATATCGCCTTTGCCGCCGGGCTCCCAGCACGAGGGTTGTGCGTGACGCTGCAAACCCGTGTCGCTGGCGACGTGGGAGCGGAGCGGGTGAGAGCCAGGCCTGCGGCACGTTGGTTCGGGTGTTTGGCCAGACGACGATTTATTTCTGTAGCTCCCCCTCTGTCAAAACCCAGGAGCGTCCAGCCCCTGTCCCACGGCTCTCCGTTGGGGAGCGACCTTCAGGACGTGGCTTGCTGAGGCGCGTGCCGTAGCAGCGTTTGGGGCGGGCGGGCGGAAGGCCGGGGCGGGAACGGGTGCGGGGTGGGGGTCCGTTCCCCGCGCGCAGCCAGACGGCGCGGTGGGCTGAGGGCAGGGCCGCTGCCCCGCCGTGACGCTCCCCGTCCAACCGATTCCTGCCGCTTCTCTCCCCGCGACGCGCGGCCAGCCCTCTCCCGGGCCTGGGCCCCGTCCGCCCTGACGGCCTGGCGCGGGGTTTGCCTGTCTTGCAGTCTCCTCCCCCACGGTCGGCAAGCCCTACAAGTGCAACTACTGCGGCCGCAGCTACAAGCAGCAGAGCACGCTGGAGGAGCACAAGGAGCGCTGCCACAGCTACCTGCAGAGCCTGAGCGCCGAGCCGCCGCCGCTGCCCGGCCAGCAAGGTCGGTGCCACACGGGGATGCGGGGAAGGCTCCCAGGGGCGCGGGTTTCGCTTTGCAGCCCCTGGCTGCGGGGCCGAGCTTTGGGGGGGTGCTGCCTCGGGGAGAGCGTGAGCCCCAAGCTCTCCGTGCTCCCCCCCGGAGCTCTCCGTGCCCCGGACCGTGGGACGAACGGTGCTACGCGCCCGCGCTGCCTAACGCCGCAAACCTCTGCAAGTGCAAAGCGTTACCTCCCCGGTTCCTCCCCTCGCCGCCAGCCGAATTGCAAAGCCCCCTGAACCGAAACGCGCCCCTGGCCCGTGTGTTTCTGGTGGGAGAACCGCCGAGAGCGTTTTCCACGAGTAACAGAGCGCAGCTACGCCGCTGCCGTAGGGGATTTATGCTGCGGGCAGGCGTCTGAACCGGCCCCGCGCGGCTGCTGGCAGCCCGCGGACAGACCCCCGCCTGCCGCGCCGGCGGAGAGCCGCGGCCGGAGCCTTCCTGGCTGCTCTCCCTCCTGGAGCCGGACCCGGTCCCCTGGCGCCGCCGGCGCCCACGGCGAGGCTCGCCGCTTACGGCGGCGGACGCTTTACCGGATGATCCGCAACCTGCGGGGCGCGGGAATGGCGCAGCCGCCCTGGCCAGCGGCACCGCGGGGCAGGTCTCTCCGGGACGGGGTCGAGAGCCGGCAGGAAAAGCCAGGGCACTTCGATCCGTTGAAGCCGGCTCCTCTTCCCCAAAGCGGCAGGAGCGGGCCCAGCTCGATGAAGAAGGGAGGCGGACCGGGCGCCGGCGCTCCCCCGCGACCGACCCGCCGACGGGGTAAGCTGTGGGCCGGGAGCAGGCAGCCCGGGAGCCTTTCGGCAGGTCCGTCCCCGCTGGCAGAGGGCAGGAGCGGCGTGCCTGGAGCGCTGGCTGCGGAGTTCCGGCCTGGGGCGCAGCGTGCCCGTCCCGCTCGCCCCGTCCCGCGGTTGCCGGCTGAGCCGCGTTTCCCTCCCCTTGCCAGGTGACGAGATGCGGGACCTGGAGATGGTGCCGGACTCCCTGCTCCACCCCTCGGCCGACCGGCCCGCGTTTATTGACCGCCTGGCGAACAGCCTCACCAAGCGGAAACGATCGACACCTCAGAAATTCGTGGGTAAGGGGATTTCCCCCCCCCCGCTTCCCGGGCAGGCGGGGGAGAGGGGGGCGCGGGGGAGCCGGGGCCCCCGGGGCCGCGGCGCCGCACGCGGGCACGCGGCCGGGCTGCGCGCGGCACCCGTCATCCTGCTGTGCTGGGCCGGGGCAGCTCGTGCGCGCGGTGCTGGGGCGGGAGAGGGCACGGGGGCGGCGGGGGCGCGCCCCAAACCGAGCCTGCCCGTCCTGACGCCGCTCTCCGTCCCGGCAGGGGAGAAGCAGATGCGGTTCACCCTCTCCGACCTCCCCTTCGACGTGAACTCCGGCTTCGAGAAGGACGTGGAGATGGTGTCGGCCCACCACCCCCTCGACCCCTCCTACGGCGGCTCCCTGTCCCTGATGGGGGGCGAGCACCTCCGCCCCCTCCGGCTGCCCCCCACAAACTGCATCTCGGAAGTCACCCCCGTCATCAGCTCCGTCTACACGCAGATCCAGCCGCTGCCGGGCCGGCTGGAGGTGCCGGGGAGCCGCGAAGCCGCCGAGGGGCACGAGGAGGTGCCGGACGGGGTGCCGCTGGCGTACCGCGGGCGGGAGCAGGGCGCGTCGCCCGCCAACGGCTGCCAGGACTCCACGGACACGGAGAGCAACCACGAGGAGCGGAGCGCGCAGCTGCCGGCGGGGACCTGCGCCGGCAGCCGCCAGAGCCCGGCCTTCGCCAAAGAGGACCCCAAGCTGCCGGAGGGACCCCCGCCCGCCCGCTCCACGCCCAGCTCCGCCAAAGAAGCCCTGCGGGTGCTCAACGAGGACGGCGAGCAGGTGCGGGCGTTCCGGTGCGAGCACTGCCGCATCCTGTTCCTGGACCACGTCATGTTCACCATCCACATGGGCTGCCACGGCTTCAGGGACCCTTTCGAGTGCAACATCTGCGGCCACCACAGCCAGGACCGGTACGAGTTCTCCTCCCACATCGTGCGGGGCGAGCACAAAGTCGGCTAACGGCCCCCTCGCGTCCCCCCGCCGCCCTCCCCGTCTCTAGCTCAGCCCCCCAACCCCCAGGGCATGGAACTGTTGGTTTTTTTTTTTTTTTTTCTTTTGTACTCCTTTGCACTGACTTTGGCTACAAAAATATTTAAAAAAAAAAATCAATAACTAAAAAAAAAAAAAAAAAACAAACAAACAAAAAACCACCAGCCCCGACGAGGGGAAGCTCTTAACGATTTGCCTTTTTATAAACGGAGTTATTTAAATATTAACGGACTTTTTTGTGCTTTCCCCCCCACCTCTCACCTCGCTCCGTTATTTATTAAGCTGCTTAGTTTCTCTTTTTATAACTCTTCGTTCCCCCCCCTCCCCTCCCAAAGTCTCACCCGAATTTTTGAGACCGGCCCTCCCCGCTCTCCGCCCCGGTCCCGCCGGGCCCTGCGGCCGCCCGGGAGCTGCGGGCCCTTTCCTTGGTGCGAGCCCGGCGTCGCCCGTCCCCGCCGGCGGGCGAGGCGAACTCAGATTAGGTGCTAAACCCCCCCGGGACCCCCCCGGTGCCTGGCGGGGGGCCGCCGCGCCCCGAGCTTTAACGAGATTAAATACACGGAGCACAAAGCGGGGACCCCCGCCTCCCCGCGGGGCCGGCAGCGCCAGGGCGGCGAAGCCGCGTCCTTCCCGCGCTGCTCGAAGCCCCCCCCGTACGCCTGGCCCCCGGCGGGGGGCGGCGGGGGTCCCCGTCCCCCCGCTAAATGAAGGAAACCTCCTCCTCCTCCTCCTCCTGTTCCTCGGCGCAGGCCGGTGTCTCCAGCCCGCTCTGCTGCAGGGGACCCCCGCCCTGGCCCCCCCTCTGGCGCTCCCGGGAACCGGGGGTCTCCCCGTGGTCCGGCGTCATTTCTGCGCCCGCGGCGTCGGCCCCGCTCTCGCTCGCGCGGAGGAGTGGGGGCGCTGCCCCCCCCCGGACACCAGAGCTTTGCCCTCGGCCCCGCGGCACCGGGACCCCCGGCCCCCGCGTTTGGGGGTCCGACAGAGGGGCGGGGGGCTGGGGGTGTCATCTGCCGCACGGAGCGACTGTGCCGAGCCCCTTTCCCGCAGGACGGGCTCCGAGGGGAGCCGGGTGGTTTTTGGGGGGCCGGACACCGAGGGAAGGGGCTCCCGGTCCCGTGGGGGGCCCAGAGCCGCGGCCCCCCCGGGCCGGGGGTCCCCTGGCAGAAGGGACGTGGCGGGGCGGGGGGAGGCAGCCACGTAACCAAAAATGAGGCGCAAGGCGCAGGCCTCCCCGGCGCTGGCGGGCCCCCGCGGCAGCCGGGACCCCCGGCCGCAGCCCCCCGCCGGGGGGGCCCCGCTCCCCCCGGGCCCAGGACGCATAAAACGCCCCTCAGCCGCGGCCGCGCGGGGCTCTGCTGAGGTCGAAACCAAAGGCTGTTCCTTTTCTACGACGCCAACGCAACCACCTCACGCGGCGGCGCTCCCGCCGCCCCTTCCCTTTCAGTATCACCGGATATTTTTTTATTTTATTATTAACGATTTTTTGTTTGTTTTGGTTTGGTTTTTTTCCTCCTTTCTCACTGTTCTGGCGACGGTGTCTGCGTGGGGCGCGGGGCTCGCCTCCCCCTTCCCGCCGCGGCCGCCGGCAGAAGCAGCCGGAGCCCCCGCCCGCGCCGCGGCAGACCCGAAAAAGAGGTTTTTCCGACCGAAATGGAAGCTCTGCCGTTTCTGACTGGTTTGGGTTTTTTTTTTTTTCCGTCTCTTTCCTTTTTCCCGTGACAGAGTCTAAAGCAGAAATGTAGGAATTTTGTAACGCTCCAGGTGGCTTTACTCCTGTAAATATCTCTATTTTTAAATGGGACGGATGAAGAACAAACGATGATGTGCAATACCCCGCCCCCGCCCGGTTTTCGTTGGTATCTCGTTAATGGATTTGCTGTCGTCTTTGTTTTTCCCTTTTTGGTGAGGTTAGACTCGCTTTCGGACCCCCCCGCCCCCCCGTGAGCGCAGGAGCTTTTGTACCTGTAAGATATTGTAATTAGCTATTTGTGTAACGAGATCTACTACTGTAAGTTTTGTACTGTACTGGCTGAAGGTCTGTTATAAATAAACCCGAGTAATTTAACGCCCCCCCTCCCCCGCCGCCTCCCTTCTGTGGGGTGGGGGGCTCGGGGGTGCGGGGGCAGGCGGGGTGGGGGGCCTGGGGGGGGAGGGAGGGCACTCGGGGACCCCGCAGAAGGGGTGGGGCACTCAGGGTGCCCCCCATGAGCACGGGGGGGGGGGCAGGATGGTGGTGGGGCCCCCCCAGTGTTGGGGGGGGGCAAGGTGCTGCGGTCCCCCCAGTCTGGGGGGCTGGACGGTGGGGGGTCCCCTGTAGGGCTGTGGGGGGAGGACACGTGTGGACCCCCCATGAGGGGTGGGGCACTCAGGGTCCCCCCCGAGCAGTGAGTGGGGGGGGCAGGATGGTGGTGGGGCCCCCCCAGAGTTGGGGGGGCCTGCGGGGGCGCAGGGCGCTGGGGACCCCCAGGGGGTGGACACTGGGGGTGCCCTGTCGGGGTTTGGGGGGAGAGGGCACTCGGGCCCCCCCGTAAGGGCCGGGGACACCGGGGTCCCCCCATGAGCGGGGGGGGGCGGTGCGGGTCTCCCGGCCCCCGGACTACACCTCCCAGCGCCCCCCGCGGCGCGCGCGGGGGTGATGACGACACACGCAGCGCGGAGAGCGCGGCACGGGTCACCTCACACCCCACGTGGCACGGACCCCTCCGCCGCGGCCCGGAGAAGTAGTCCCCGCCGCCGCCGCGGCTCCGCGCCGCCCCCGCTCCCCCCGCACCCGCCCCGGTCCCGCCGGCGGAGCCGCTGCGAGCGGGGTCGGGGGGCCCCAGCGGGGCCGGGGAGGCCGCGGGACGGCGGCGGAGGTGCTTCCGGGCGGAGGGAGCCGATTATAAGGGCGGCGGCGCGGTGGCCGGGCCTTCTTTCGCCGCCCCGGCAGCGAGATGGTGAGCGCGGCGCGGCCGGGGGCGCGGGGGGGGGCCCGTGTGGGGCACGGGGGGGCGAGGGGCCCGTGTGGGGCAGGGGGTGCTGGGGGAGGGGGGCGCAGGGAGGCCCCAGAGCCCGTGTGGGGCAGAGGGGGCGGCCCTGGGGGGTCTGGAGGGCACGGGAGGGGCCGTGTGGGGCACTGGGGGGGCGAGGGCCCCTATGGGGCAGGGGGTGCTGAGGGGGGCGGGGGGAGGCCGTAGGGCCCACGTGGGGCAGGGGACGCTGCGGAGGTGCGGCCGTGGGGAGCCGGGGGGGGGGGACTGGAGTGGCGGGGCGGGGGGGGGCAGGGGGGGGGCTCTGCGGGGCTGTGGCGGGCGGCAGGGTTTGGGGGGGCTGGGGGGGGGGTCTCGGGTTCACGCTCTGCCCCGCGCCCGCAGACGAAGAAGCGCAGGAACAACGGGCGCGCCAAGAAGGGCCGCGGGCACGTGCAGCCCATCCGCTGCACCCAACCTGCGCGCGCTGCGTCCCCAAGGACAAGGCCATCAAGAAGTTCGTCATCCGCAACATCGTGGAGGCCGCCGCCGTCAGGGACATCTCGGAGGCCAGCGTCTTCGACTGTGAGGGCCGGGCAGGGGGCTGGGGGGCGAGGGGGGGCCTCTGCCGTACCCCCGTGACGGGGCGGCCGGTGCCCCCGGGGGGCGCGGGGAGCGCTGACGCCCCCTCCGCCCCCGCAGCCTACGTCCTGCCCAAGCTGTACGTGAAGCTGCACTACTGCGTCAGCTGCGCCATCCACAGCAAGGTGGTGCGCAACCGCTCGCGGGAGGCGCGCAAGGACCGGACCCCCCCCGCCGCGCTTCCGGCCGGCCGTACGTACCGGGGCTGGGGGGCTGGGGGTCGCCCCCCTCCCCCCAGCTCCGGCCGACGCTCTCCTTCCTTCCCCCGCAGGGCGCGGCCCCCCCGGGCCCCCCCCCCAAGCCCATGTGAGGAGGCTCCGGCGGACGCGACCCCCCAGCGCGGGCTCAATAAAGGACCCCTGCTCCCAGCCCGGCTCCGCAGCCTCTGTGGGGTGGGGGGCACCGCGCCGCTCTGGGGACGGGGGGGAGCGGGGGGGCCCTGGGCTCACCCTAGGAAACGGCGGGGGGGAGCCCCGTCCGGGGGGGGGCTGTGCCCGCTGGTGCCTGCGGGACGTGGTCTGGGGACGGAGGGAGCGTGGTCCAGCCCCGGAGCGGGATGGGGGGCGGCCCTGTGCCCCAGGCTCCCCCTGGCCCCTCCTGTGGCCCCCAGACTCGGCACCTCCTGGGGGGGCCGCGTGTGGCCCCGAATCCTCCCCAGGGCAGGGACCTGACGGGGGGGGGGGGACACGGGGACGGTGACACTGCCCCACCTGCTGGGGGGTGTCGGGGGGGCTGGAGGGGAGCACAGGGATCGACCCCTTTGCTTTGGGATTTGGGGTGGGGGGCTGCAGTGGGGCCAGACCTTTGCCCTGCAGCAAGTGGGGCTGCGATGGGGTACACACACCACCCCACCCCCCCCTGACCCCCCCCAGGGGTTGGGGGCTGCGGCGGGGCCGGGCTTTGCCCCGGGGGAGCTGAGTGGGGGCTGGGAGGGGGGGCACCCGGCGGCCAGACCGGTGCCCCGGGACTCGAGGGGGCTGTGCTGGGGCCAGATTTGGGGCGGGGGGGGGGCACAGGGGCCGGGCTGCACTTAGGGGGCAGCGCTGGGGCCAGGTGCACCATCCCGGAGGTTCGGGGGGCTGGGGGGGCACACAGGGGCCAGACCTTGGCCCCAGGGGTCGAGGGGGCTGCGGTGGGGCCAGATTTGGGACTGGGGGGGGGGGCCCGCACTGAGGGGCTGTGCTGGGGCCAGGTACACACGCACCGCCCCCCGCCGCCGGGTGTCTGGGGGCTGCGCTGGGGCGAGGTACCACCCCCCCGCGGTTTGGGGGCTGCGCGGGGGGCCGGGGGCGCGCACGGGGGCCAGCCCTGTGCCCCCGGGGGCCGGGGGAGCTGCGCTGGGGCCGGGCTTGGCCGGGCGGGGCGGGACGGGGCCGTGCCCGGTGCGGGGGGGGGTGTCCCGGCGGGGCGGGTCCCGGGCCGCCCGGCCCCCCCGCCCCGCCCCCGGCCCCGCGCCAGGTGCATTCCCCCCGCCGCGCCCGCGCCCGCCGGGCCCCGCGGAGAGGAGCCCGCGATGGAGCGGCACCGGGACCGGGACCGGGACCGGGACTGGGCACCGCGCGCTGCCGCCGCTGCTGCTGCTGCTGCTCCGCGCCCCGGCGCCCGGCTCCGCGCAGGCAGGTGAGCACCGGTACCGGTACCGCGCGGGGGGGCCGGAGTCCCATCCCGATCCCAGCAGCTCCCGCGGGCGCTGCTCCCCGGGGGTCCCGGGACCCCCCAGCGCCGCGACCGGGGGGATCCCAGCGGCCCCGGGACCGGCAAAGCCCCCCCGGGCTACGGGATAGGGGCTCGGATCGGGCCCCCCCCCCCCGACTCGGGCAGAGGCACCTGCACCCCCGCAGCCCGGGGTCGGGTTAGGCTGCGGGGCCGGGACCCCCCGGGGCCGCCGGGACCCGACCGGGGCAGGGGGGGACCCCTCCGAGGGGCGCCCGTCCCCACCCGCCCCGGGACCCCCCTGCCCCCTGGCCCGGGCGAGCGGGGCGCCGCTCCCGGAAGGGCCGGGCTGGCCCGGGAGTTGTTTTTCCACGCCGAAAGGAAAACAGCGCGGGCCGGACGCGAAGGTGGGGCGGCGTCGCCCGCCGACGTGCCGGGGCGGCCAGGTGCGCGGCCACGCCCGGGCCCTCGGCGCCTCGCCCGCACCATGTGCCGCTGGCGAC
Source organism: Chlamydotis macqueenii (assembly GCF_036417535.1). NCBI lineage: Eukaryota > Metazoa > Chordata > Aves > Otidiformes > Otididae > Chlamydotis > Chlamydotis macqueenii. The sequence continues at coordinate 2,471,168 of NC_141584.1, read as the reverse complement.
GCCTCGGGCTCCGGCCCGCGCCGGGGTTCGGCCGGCCCCCGCCCCAGCGCCCGCGGGGCCCGGTGCCGCCATCGGCTCCGCCGCCCCCCAGCCCCCCGTGCCCGGCTCAGAGCCCCTTTGTTCGGGGCCGGGATGCGGCCCCCCGGCAGCGGCCGCCCCGCGCACACAGACCCCTTTGTGCCGCCCGCGGGGCCGGGGGCAGGAGGTCGGGTCTGCGTCCCCCCCCGGGCCCCCTCCCGGATCCCCCGGTGCTATTCCTGGCGGCGGGGGCCGGGGGGCCGCGCGGCGCGGTGGCACGCGGCAGATAGCGGGCGACGTTCCGGAGCTGCCAGCGGGGCCCCGCGCTGATAACGCCTGGCTGCGACGCCACGACGGCGCCCGGGGGGGCCCCCAGCCCCTGCCCCCCCGCGGGCAGGTGCATCCCGAGGGCTGGACCCCCCCCGTGCCTCGGTTTGTGGGGTCCCGGGTTCCGCTGGGACCCCCCGAGCGGCCGGTAACAATTCGCCGGTGTCGCCCCGAAGCTTGGTCCCGGCCATGGGGGTCCCGCGGGGGCCGGATCCTGCCCCCCAGCAGCCTGGGGACCCCCCAGCACCCTCCATCGTTCTTTGGGGGTCCCAGCCCCCCCAGTCGGGGCCCCGCTGTGCCCATCCCCGGGGCCTTCTGGGCTGGGGGCCGTGCCCCCGACGCAGCTGGGACCTTTTTATAGCCCCGTCCCTGCTAAAATAGCTCCGGCCCGGGAGGGAGCGCGGCTGCGGCGGCCGGGGGGGTGCTGGGCCCACGCCCCGTCCCATGCGTGCGCTGAGCTGCCTGTTCTCTGCGGCCGCCCCCGGGAGGGGGCTCGGGTCCTTCTCTGCCCCCGCGCCCGGGCCGGACAAAGCTGCCATTGACCCCCCGCGCCCCCCCCGCGCCAGGGCCTGAGTCACGTCTGCGCTGGGCCGGGGGGGGGCCGCGCCCCGCTCTGCCCCCGGGGGTGCCGGCTCTCCCGCCGCTTTCGGGGGGCTCGGCCTCCCCCCGTCCCGCTCGCCACAATCGCCCCTTTGTGCGGCCGCGGGGAGGGGGCCGCATCCTGCCCCACGCACAAAGGGGCCCTGTCCGCCCGCCGCGGGGGGGCCGGGTGATCGTTAACCCCGGGGCCCCCCCGGTGCCCGCCCCCCTCTCCTCCAGCTCTGGGGGCGCCCGGGCCCCCCCGGCCCCAGCCCCGGTGTCGAGGCTGCGCCCGCGGCTGGGTCCGAAGTCCGGGCGTCACAGGCGGGGGCCGCGCCTGCACCCGCCTTGCGCAACCCTTGCCCGGCCGGTTTGGGCGCTGCACGGGGAGGGGAGGGTGGGGGAGCACCCATCACACCCCACACCCCCCCCCCCGGGGCAGCACCACCCCCGTGGTGCAGCGAACGCGGGGGACGATGTGGGGGGCACCAGCATGGGGGGGGACAGGGGCACGGCCACCACGGGGCAGGAGGCCACGGCCGTCGAGGGGAGGACGCGGCCAGCTTGGGGGGTGGGGGGGCGACGTCCCACGGAGGGACGCGGCCGCGGCGGGCGACAGGGCGCTGTGCCCGCAGTGTGCGCGGGGACGCTGAACGGGGCTGAGCGTGACGGGGGACGCCCAGCGCCAGTACCAGACGCTGCACAAGATGTACAACAACTGCGAGATCGTGATGGGCAACCTGGAGATCGTGCTCATCGACCACGCGCAGGACCTCTCCTTCCTGCAGGTGCGGGGGGCGCGCGGTCGGCGGGGGGACACGACGCGGGGGGGACGCGCCCGCCCGCTGACACCCGCCGCTGCCCCGCAGACCATCCGGGAGGTGACGGGCTACATCCTGATCGCCATGAACGTCTTCGCCTCGCTGCCGCTGCAGAACCTGCGCGTCATCCCGGGACGCAGTTCTACGAGGAGAAGTACGCGCTCTTCGTGCTGCTCAACTACAACCCCAACACCACCCACGCCCTGCGCCACCTCGGCCTCAACCAGCTCACAGGTGGGACCCCCCCCGCTCCCCGCGGCCCCGGTGCTGGGGGGTCGCGGCCCGCGTCGCCCGCTGACCCCCCGCCCCGCAGAGATCCTGGCCGGCGGCGTCTACATCGAGAAGAACGCGCAGCTCTGCCACGTGGACACGGTGGAGTGGCGGGACATCATGCGGGACCCCCGCCTGGAGCCCGTGGTGGGGGACAACGGCAAGGCCTGTGCGTGGGGGGGGGTCCGGGAGTGGGGAGGGGGTGACGCCCCCCGGCTTTGGGGGTGACCCCCTGTCCCACCCCGCAGGCGTCCCGTGCCACGAGAGCTGCGGCGGGCACTGCTGGGGGCCCGGCCCCGGGGACTGCCAGAAACGTGGGTACCGGGGGTCCGGGGGGGGTGGGGGGGGCGCGGGGCCCGACCCCCCGCTCACCCCCCCCTCCCCGCAGTGACCAAGACGATCTGCGCCCCGCAGTGCAACGGGCGCTGCTTCGGGCGCGCGCCCAACGAGTGCTGCCACGAGGAGTGCGCGGGGGGCTGCACCGGCCCCCTCCAGACACACTGCTTCGTACGTGCCCCCCCGCCCCTGCGCCCCCGGGGCCGCGCTCAGCCGTGCCCCCGTGTCCGTCCGTCCATCCCCGTGCCCGTCCATCTGCCCCCCGGGAGGGAGCCCGTCTGTGGCCCCCAGGGTGGGCGGGGGGGTGCTGGCCCTGTGGGATGGGGGAGGCGTCCGTCCCTGTGTCCATCCGTGCGTGTGTCCGTCTGTCCCTCCATGCACTGTCCGTCCCTGTGTCCGTCTGTCCATCCGTGCGCTGTCTGTTCGTGTGTCTGTCCCTGTGTCCGCCCGTCCGTGTGTCCGTCTGTCCCTCCATGCACTGTCCGTCCCTGTGTCCATCTGTCCATCCGTGCACTGTCTGTTCGTGTGTCCGTCCGTGTGTCCGTCTGTCCCTGTGTCCGTCCATCCGTCCCTGTGTCCGCCTGTCCGTCTGTCCGTCTGTCCCTCCATGCACTGCCCCATCCATGTTTCCACCCGTCCGTGTGTCCCGTCCAGCCCCGTGGGCAGGGGTCTCCGCCTGGGGCGGGCGCGGGGCGATGCTGTGGGGTGAGAGGCGCCCGCGCGCCCCCGTGTCCGTCGGTGCCCCCCGCCCCGTGTGCGTGCGGCCATGCCCCCACCGTCCGTCCGTCCGTCCCGCAGGCGTGCCGGCACTTCAACGACAGCGGCGCGTGCGTGCCGCTCTGCCCGCAGCCCCCTCATCTACAACAAGCTGACCTTCCAGCTGGAGCCCAACCCCGACACCAAGTACCAGTACGGGGGCGTCTGCGTCCGGAGCTGCCCGCGTGAGCCGCGTCCCGGGGGGGGCGGGGGGGGTCCCGGGGCGCCGGGGGGGGCCGGGGCTGTGACCGCGAGGGTCTCCCCGCAGACAACCTTCGTGGTGGACCAGAGCTCCTGCGTCCGCGCCTGCCCCAACGACAAGATGGAGGTGGAGAAGAACGGGCTGAAGATGTGCGAGCCCTGCGCCGGGCTGTGCCCCAAGGGTAGGGGGGCCGGGCCGGGGGGCCGGGGCCCGGGGGGGGGGCCGCGGGGCGAGCCCTGACGTCCCCGTCCCGCAGCCTGCGAGGGCACCGGCGCCGGGCAGCAAGTACCAGACCCGTGGACTCAGCAACATCGACACCTTCGTCAACTGCACCAAGATCCTGGGGAACCTGGATTTCCTCATCACCGGCCTGGAGGGGTGAGGGCGGGGGCCCGGGGGGGTCGGGGGCTGCTGGCGGGGTGCGGCCCCCCGCCCCGGCTGACGGCTCCGCCTCCGCAGCGATCCCTGGCGCAACATCTCGGCGCTGGACCCCGAGAAGCTGAACGTCTTCCGGACGGTGCGGGAGATCACGGGTAGTGAGCGGCGGGGCTGGGGTCACACCGGGACCCCCCCCCCGGGCCTCCCTGACCCCCCTCCCCCCGCCCCCCAGGGTACCTGAACATCCAGTCCTGGCCCAAGCACATGCACAACTTCAGCGTCTTCTCCAACCTGGTCACCCATCGGGGGACGCAGCCTCTACAAGTGAGTCCCCGGCCCCGCGGCCCCCGACGCGGCGTCTCCCACCCCCCCGCCCCGCGGCCCGCACCCCCTCCTCGTCCCCTGCCCTGCGGCCCCGCACCCCCTCCTCGTCCCCTGTGCCCGCAACCCCCCGTCATCCCCCTGTGCCTTCATCGCCCCATCATCTCCCTCCCTGCATCCCGTCTCCCTGCATCCCCCGTTGTTCCTTGTCCCTGCATCCCACCCTCGTCATCCCCCACCCCACGTCATCCCCCATCCCTGCGTCCCCCCTTTGTCCCCTGTCCCCTGCATCCTCCCTGCATCCCCCCCTCGTCACCCCCCTCCCCTGCATCCCACCCTCGTGACCGCCCCGCAGCCGGGGTTTCTCGCTGCTGATCATGAAGAACGAGAACGTCACGTCGCTGGGGCTTGCGCTCGGCTGCGCGAGGTGAGCGCGGGCCGCTGTGTACATCACCGAGAACCGCCGCCTCTGCTACCTGCACACCGTGCAGTGGGCCGCGCTCAGCCGCCGCCGCGCCGACCTCGACATCCGCAACAACACAACCCCGCAGCAAGTGCCGTGAGTCGGGGGGGGGCAGCGGGAGGGGGCCGGGGGGCCGGGGGCCGCGCTGAGCGCCCGTCCCGCCCGCAGAGCAAGAGGGGAAGGTGTGCGACCCGCTGTGCTCGGCCGAGGGCTGCTGGGGCCCCCGGCCCCCGCGCAGTTGCCTGTCCTGCCGCCACTACAGCCGCCGCCGGCCTCTTGCGTGCCCACCTGCCGCTTCGCCCAGGGGTGAGGGGCTCCGCGGGGCAGCGGGCGGGGGTCCCGCGCTGCGCAGCGCCTCGGCTCCGGGGCGGGCGGCGCGACGGGGACCAGGGTGGGCAGCGGGGTGGGGACCAGGGTGGGATGGAGCCTGGGGTGGGCACAGGGAGCGGGACGGAGCCCGGGGTGGGATGGGTGCTGGGATGGGTGCTGGGGCAGGCACTGTGTTGGCCCCAGGGTGGGTGTGGGGAGCAGGATGGGGACCAGGGTGGGTTCAGAGTGGGCACCAGGGTGGGATGGGTGCTGGGATGGACACTGGGGTGGGCACCAGGGTGGGATGGGTGCCGACGGGGACAGATATCCCGCTGGGATGGGTGCTGGGATGGGCTGGGATGCCGGGCGTGGGCGCCGGGGTGGGCCGGGATGCGGGTGGTCCGCTGACCTGCCTTGTCCCCGCAGGGAGACGCGGGAGTTCGCCCAGGGGGGCGAGTGCTTCGAGTGCCACCCCGAGTGCGAGCGCATAGAGGGCAACGTCACCTGCAACGGCTCGGTACGGCCCCGGGCGGGGGGCGCGCGCGCGGGCGGCTGCGGCAGCCCCGCAGCTCCTCACGCGCCCCTCCCGCCCCGCAGGGCGCCGACACCTGCACCCGCTGCGCCCACTACCGCGACGGGCCGCACTGCGTGGAGCGCTGCCCCCGACGGCATCCTGGGCGGAGCGCGGCCCCATCTACAAGTACCCCGACGCCAGCCCGCGAGTGCCGGCCCTGCCACGAGAACTGCACCCGCGGGTGCGCCGGGGTGGGGGGCTCGGGACCCTGCATCTCGCCGGAGGGGGGGTCCCCGCGCCCCAGCTCAGCCCCGGCTCCGTCTCCGCAGGTGCTTGGGGCCGCTGCTGCGCGACTGCCTGGGGGAGGCCCTGCCCATCTCCAGGTACGGCGGGGAGGGGGCTGCGGGGGTCCCGGGGCGCTGCGTGCCACGTGCCCTGGTGCAACCGTGCCGTGCCGTGTTGCACGGTGCTGAGCTGTGCTGTGCTGTGCCGCGGCACGCCCCGGTGCACCATGCCGTGCCGTGCCCTGGCACGCGTTGCCACGCTGCGATGTGCTGCGATGTGCTGCGCCGTGCCCCGTGTGCTGCGCCGTACCGCGTCACGCCGTGCCATGCCGCGCTGTGCCGCACCGCCCTGCTCCGGGGCCTTTCCCGTCCCGCGTGGGCGCTGGGGGCCCCCCCTGCCCTGCCCCGGGGGTTGGGGCGCCCGTGGCCCCATGGCGGGCAGGGCCGTGGGAAGCGCGTGGGGGAGCGGCGGCGGCAGCGGGCCAGGGGCCTGCCAGCGCCGGGAGCTCAGCCCCGGCGTCCCGCCCCACGCGCAGGAAAACGCCGACGGTGATCGCGGTGATGGTGGTCGGGGGGCTCTTCCTCTCCTGCTCCCTGCGTCCTCCTCGCGCTGCTGTACTGGCGCGGCAAGAAGATCCAGAAGAAGCGGGCGATGCGGCGCTACCTGGAGAGGGGGGGAGGTGAGCGGGGGCTCCCGATCCCAGGGGGAGCTGGGTTGGAGCTGAGGGGGGCCGTGGGGAGGGGCTTCGAGAGGCGGGAGGGGTGCAGGACCCATCCCCATCCCCGTCCATCCCCGATCCCCGTCCCCGTCCCCACCTCTGTCTCGCGCCCGGCAGAGCCTGGAGCCGCTGGACCCCAGTGAAAAGGCCAACAAGGTGCTGGCCCGCATCTTCAAGGAGACGGAGCTGAAGCGGCTGAAGGTGCTGGGCTCCGGCGTCTTCGGCACCGTGCACAAGGTGAGCGGGGGGGCCGCGCGCCGCGGGGGCGCGCGGGGGCCGGGCGCGGCGCTCACCACCACGTCGTGTCCGCCCAGGGCGTCTGGATCCCCGACGGGGACTCCGTCAAGATCCCGTGTGAGCATCAAGGTGATCCAGGACTGGGGCGGGCAGCAGGCCTTCCACGCCGTCACCGACGTGAGTCCGGGGCGCGGGCGGGGCGCGGCGGGCGGCGGGGACGGCGCGGCGGCGATGGCGGCTGACGCTGGCGCCCGCAGCACATGCTGGCCATCGGCAGCCTGGACCACGCCTACATCGTGCGGCTGCTGGGCATCTGCCCCGGCCCCCAGCTGCAGCTGGTGACGCAGCTCCTGCCGCTGGGCTCGCTGCTGGACTACGTCCGCAAGAACCGCGACGCCATCAGCCCCCAGCTGCTGCTCAACTGGTGCGTGCAGGTGGCCAAGGTGAGTGCCGGGCGCGGGGGGCTGCGCGCGGCCCCCGGCGCCGCTGACCCCCCCGCCCGCAGGGGATGTACTACCTGGAGGAGCACCGCATGGTGCACCGCAACCTGGCCGCCCGCAACGTGCTGCTCAAGTCGCCCAGCCAGGCGCAGGTGGCCGATTTCGGCATCGCCGACCTGCTCTACCCCCGACGACAAGAAGTATTTCTACAACGAGGTCAAGGTGGGCGCCCGCCGGGGGACCCCCGTGCCCCCCTACATGCCACGGGGCACCCCTCCCTGCCGCGGTGCCCCCCTCACCCCCTGCATCCCCTCCTCTCCGCGTCCCCCAGCGCCCAGGGCTGCCCCGTCCCCTCCGTGCCCCCTGCCCCGCGGGGTGTCCCCACAGCCACCCGTGTGCCCCCCCTTTCCCCCGCAGACCCCCATCAAGTGGATGGCGCTGGAGAGCATCCACTTCGGGAAGTACACGCACCAGAGCGACGTCTGGAGCTACGGTGAGCGCTGGCCCCCCGGCCGCCCCCCGGCCCCCCCGGCCGCCCCGCGGGCTCACGGCCCCGTCCCGCAGGCGTGACGCTCTGGGAGATGATGACGTTCGGGGCCGAGCCCTACGCCGGCATCCGGCTGGCCGAGGTGCCGGATCTGCTGGAGAAGGGCGAGCGGCTGGCGCAGCCCCAGATCTGCACCATCGACGTCTACATGGTGATGGTGAAGTGTGAGTGGCCCCGCGAGCGTCCTGCCCCCGGCCCCAGCGCGGCCCCTGTCCCGGGGCAGGGGCCCCGGCCGTGTTCGCGCCCCCCGTCCCTGCCCCTTTCCCTGAGGTGGGGTCCTGCTCCCGTCCCCATCCGCAGGGCGAGGTCCCGTCCCCGGGCAGGGTCCCAGTTGTGTCCCCATCCCATCCCCATCCCCAGGACAGGGTCCCGGCCGTGTCCCCATCCCAGTCCCCGTCCCCGGGGCAGGGTCCCGGCCGTGTCCCCATCCCAGTCCCCGTTCCTGGGGCAGGGTCCCCGGCCGTGTCCCCATCCCATCCCCATCCCCAGGACAGGGTCCCGGCCGTGTCCCCATCCCGGTCCCCGTTCCTGGGGCAGGGTCCCGGCCGTGTCCCCATCCCAGTCCCCGTTCCTGGGGCAGGGTCCCAGCCGTGTCCCCATCCCAGTCCCCGTTCCTGGGGCAGGGTCCCGGCCGTGTCCCCATCCCAGTCCCTGTTCCTGGGGCAGGGTCCCGGCCGTGTCCCCATCCCAGTCCCTGTTCCTGGGGCAGGGTCCCGGCCGTGTCCCCATCCCAGTCCCTGTTCCTGGGGCAGGGTCCCGGCCGTGTCCCCATCCCAGTCCCCGTTCCTGGGGCAGGGTCCCAGCCGTGTCCCCATCCCAGTCCCCGTTCCTGGGGCAGGGTCCCGGCCGTGTCCCCATCCCAGTCCCCGTTCCTGGGGCAGGGTCCCAGCCGTGTCCCCATCCCAGTCCCCGTCCCCGGGGCAGGGTCCCGGCCGTGTCCCCATCCCAGTCCCTGTTCCTGGGGCAGGGTCCCGGCCGTGTCCCTGTCCCCAGGGCAGGGGTCCCATCCCCGTCTCCATCCCCAGGGGTCTCATCCCCATTCCCATCCCTGTCCCCAGAGCAGGGTCCCAGCCCCGTCCCCAGAGCAGGGTCCCAGCCCCGTCCCCATCCCCGGGGCAGAGAGTTTCTCCTCTGGAGACCCCGTGCCACCTCCCGGGACCCCGCGCCCCCCGCCCCTCCCCGTCCCCGGGGCAGGGTCCCGGCGCTCAGCCCCCCGCCCCGCGCAGGCTGGATGATCGATGAGAACATCCGTCCCACCTTCAAGGAGCTGGCGAACGAGTTCACCCGCATGGCCCGCGACCCCCCCGCGCTACCTGGTCATCAAGGTAAGCGCCGCCCCCCACCCCCGATCCACCCCCCCCGGCCCCGCAGCCCCTGACACCACCTCCCCGCAGCAGGAGAGCGGGGCCGCGCCCCCCCGCCGAGCCCCCCACCCTCAGCGACAAGGAGCTGGACGACATGGAGACGCTGGAGCTGGAGGAGGAAGAGGAGCTGGACGCCTCCTTCGGCCTCGCCGCCGGGCTGTACCCGCAGCGGCCACGGGGCAGCTGCGCCCGGGTGAGACCCCTCTGCCCCCCGCCTCGGGGGGGGGCGGCGCTGGAGCTGTGTCGGGGCTGTGGGACGGGGCAGGGTGGGGGGCGCGGGGTCCCACGACGCGGCAGGGGTCTCCCAGCCCCAACCCCCCCCCCAGGTGGGACACGGGGGTGACCCACGGGACCGCGGTGGGGTGGGGGGGGACGGCCCCTGCGTGTCCCCCGCCCACTGGGTGTCAAACCCCCCCGTCCCCCCGCAGAGCCCCAGCCTGCTCAGCCCCCCGGCCGGGTACATCCCCATGAACCAGCCCGGCATCGGCAGCGCCCGCCAGGTACCGGGGCTGGGGGGCAGGGGGTGCGGGGGGGGCCAGGGGGTGCTGGGCAGGGACAAGGGGGTGGCCATAGGGTGTTGGGGTGACAAGGGGGTGGCCACGGGGTGCTGGGGGGCTATGGGCTGGCCACGGGGTGCTGGGGAGGGGCAAGGGGGTGGCTGTGGGGTGTTGGGAGGCTATGGGGTGGCCATGGGGTGCTGGGGAGGGGCAAGGGGGTGGCTGTGGGGTGTTGGGACGCTATGGGGTGGCCATGGGGTGCTGGAGCAGTGGGAGCTGCAGCGGTGGCCGTGGGGCGGTGGGGCGGGGGTCTGGGGTCCGTGGGGATGCCCCCCATCCTCAGCACCCCGTTCCCCAGGGCGGGGGGTGCCGGCCGCCGCGGCGCAGCCGTCAGGGGTCCGTGGGGCGCACGGTGTCCGAGTCGTCGGAGGGCCGGGGCACGGCGTCGGAGCTGGACCTGGCCGAGGGGGGGTCTCTGGCGGGGAGCCTGTGCCGCAGCCTGCGCTCGCGGGGGGACAGCGCCTACCTGTCGCAGCGGGAGAGCTTCCCCCCGCCGCCCCCCAGCTCCGAGGGCAGCGAGGAGGACGCCAACGGCTACGTCAGCCCCAGCCGCGCCGGACGGGGTGAGGGGCGCAGCGCAGGGGGTCCCGGCCATGCGGGGGGGGGGGTGGGGGGGGTCTGGGGGCTCCCCCCCACCATGCGGCTGCAGGGAGCCCGTCCCCGCGGGGTGGTGGGTCCCCTCCCCGTGCGGTTTGGGGTTGAGGGGGTGGGGGGCTCGTCCTCCTAGGGTTGGGGTGGGGGGCTGCTGTGGGGCAGGGGCAGCCCCTCCCCGGGGGTGCAGGGGGCCCGTCCCCAGCATTCGGGGGGGGGGGGGCAGCATTTGTGCAGGGCTGGGATTCACACGGAGGGGATCGGCTGTTATGGGGCGACGGTTGTAGGGTGGGCTGACCCCCCCACAACCCCCCCACAACCCCCCCCACACTCATGGGCAGAGAGGGGGAGCAGGGGGGGCCCTGGGGGGATCTGGCTGGCATCTCACCCCCTGCCCCGCAGAGACGGACCCCGGCGGGGGCGCGGTGCCGGAGCTGGAGGAGGAGTACGAGTACATGAACCGGCGGCCCGGGGGTCCCGCGGGAGCCCCCCCGCCCCGGCCGGCCTCGCTGGAGGAGCTGGGCTACGAGTACATGGAGGTGGGCTCGGAGCCGGGGGCCGCCGCGGGCCGGGGGCCGCCGGGGGAGGAGGACTACGAGTACATGAACAAGCAGCCGCGGCTGAGCCGCTCGCTGGGCAGCGTGGCCGGGGGGCCGGGACCCCGGCCCGAGGGCGGCCCCCCCCGCCACGACGGCTACACCGACATGCGCCCAGGGGAGGCCGCCCCGGCCCCCGCGGAGGAGCAGGGCTACGAGGAGATGGAGGCCATGCTGGCCCCCCGCTGCCCCGGCTGCCGCGGCCCCCCCGCGCCCCCCGGCCCCGCCATGAAGCCTCTGCGGAGCCTGGAGGCTTCGGACTGCGCCTTCGACAACCCCGACTACTGGCACAGCCGCCTCTTCGCCAAGGCGGACGCCCAGCGGACGTAGGGGACCCCCCCCCCCAGACCCCCCCGGCGCCCCACTGCTGTCCTGCGCTCCCCGGGGCTGTTTACACTGGATATGAAGGATCCCCCACCCCCAAACCTCTTCCCTTGGGGGCACAGGCCAAAGCTGGTGGGGGGCTGAGGGGTCTCAGCCCGGCCGGGGGGGGCCGCGGGCCCTCGGGGAGCACCCGCTCCCTGCCCGCCTTGCCAAAGCTTTTCGAGGGGCATGGGCTGGGGGGCCAATCCTGCGCCCCTCGAGCTGGGGAGGGGGCAGCCCGGGCCCTGGCAGAGGGGGTTGAGGGGCTTTGGACCCCTCGGTCCCCCTCCCACCGTGCCCATGGGTGCCCCCCCAGCCGAAGGTGCTCCCCGCATGCAGGGACGCGGGGCTGGGGTCCCAGTCCGGGGCTGCCTTGGGGCACAGGTGGGTGAGGGTGGGTGGGGGGGGTGTTTCTGGGCAAGGACCCCAGACTCCTTTTCAGGTTTCCCCGTTCCCTGCGGGAACCAGAGTGAAGGTTTGGGGGTGCTGCGCCCCACCCAGGCCCTTCGGGGAGCGTACCCCGGTCGGCGGGGGGCTGCAGCGTGCGTTACGGCTCCGGCCCCCGAGCCAGGCGGGGGGCTGGGGCGAGGCCCCCCAGAGCCCTTTTCCATGGCGTGTTCCCCGAGGGGGCCCAGGGTGGGGGGGCTCAGCCAGAACCCCCGGTATCGCCTGGCCCCGGCGTGGGGCGGGTTTGTAAATGCTGAATAAAGAGAAAGGGAATTTGACCTGAAGTGGTGCGGCTGCTGATTTGGGGAGGGGGGCTGGCCTGGGGCCTGCAGCGGGGCTGGGGACCGCGGTGGGGCCAGGACCACGGGGCTGGGGGCTGCGAGTGGGGCTGGGGGCCGCGGTGGGTCCAGGACCACGGGGCTGGGAGCTGCGAGTGGGGCTGGGGGCCGCGGTGCGGCCAGGACCACGGGGCTGTGGGCTGTGATGGGGCTGGGGGCCGCGGTGGGGCTGGGATGGAGCTGGGCCGGGGGCTGTGACGGGCCCGGGGCCGCTCCCTGCCACCGCCTCCAGACTACATTTCCCAGCAGCCCTGGCGCGTCACTTCCGCCCCACTGCGGCCCCGCCCCCAGACCTCGCGAGAGCCGCGGGACCCGCCGGGAGGTGTAGTCCGGGGGGCGGGGCCTCGCGGTCCCAGCGTGCCCCGCGCGGAGCCCGCGCTCCTGCCCTGCTCGCGCTCCTCGGCGCTCGCGCTCGGCGGGGTCTGGTCAGCGCGGCGGCGGCGGCTCCCACCATGTCGGGGGAGGAGGAGGCGGCCGAGCTGACGATCGCCGAGGACCTGGTGGTCACCAAGTACAAGATGGGGGGGGACATCGCCAACCGTGAGTGCGGGCCGCGGCCGGGCGGGGGGCGGCGGGGAGGGGGCGCCGGGCGCGGGGGGGGGTCCCCGGTGAGGCGGGAGGAGGTGGGGGGTGTGGAGGGTGTGGCGGGCCCGGGCCGGGCGGCAAGACGAGGCCTGGGCCCCCCGCTCCAGCGGCCGCCCGCAGGCGCCGGTGGAAGCGGCGGGGGGCGGCGGGAGGGGGCGGCCGTGCGTTGCCCCCGGGCGGCGGGGGCTCCCCGCGCCCCCGGCCCCGGCCCCGCGCGGCGGCCGCTCCCGCACGTGGCCTCCGCGCCCCACGTGCACCGGCGGGGAGGAGGAGGGGGGCGGGGGGGGCAGGGCCTGGCGCCCCCCGGCCGCGGGGGGAGCCGGGAGCGGGGCCCGGGCGGGCGGGGCCGGCGTCCCGCCCCGGGGCTGCCCCGCACCGCGGGTTTGTGCGGGGCCTCGACCCCCGCCGGGCCCCCGGGGAGGAGCGGGCCGCCGGGCACGGCCCTGGGCCGCGCGATCTCCCCCCCAAACCCGCCCCCCGGCCCCCGCCCGCCGTTGTTTTCCCCAACGCCGCTTTTGCTGCATCACCGGCGGGGGGGTGGCAGCCCCTCGGGGGGGGGTGGGGGGGGTGACAGCCGCCCGAGGACCGACCCGACCGGTTCCGCGCCGCCTGGCGCGCGGCCGCCGTGCCCCACGCCGCTGTCGCTGACCCCGGCGCCTCTCCTCGAGCCGTCGCCCCCGCCGTGACTCGGGACGGAGCCCAGCGGGGACCCCCGGTGCGGGCTCCCCTTCGAGCCCCCCCCCCCCCCGGCTCGCTGTCTGGGTAAACTGGGTTCAAACCGGTGTGCCCCCAGTTGCGCGGCGGGAGGGGGCCGCCTCCCTCCCCGTGGGGGAAGGCAGCTCCCTCCCGGGCGGCGTGAGCGCCTGTGGGAAGGGCAGGCACGGAACCGCGGCAGAACGCTCAGGCGCCCGGGGTGCCCGTCGGGCTGAGGCGTCCCTGGTCACAGAGAGCGCTGCTCCTGCCCCAGACGAAGCACGGCGCCCGGCCGGAGCGCCGGAGGTGTTCTCGGGCCGCGCTGCCGCGCTGGCTGCTGCTTGGTGTCGTTGGAATGCTCCGGAGAGCACGGCTCTCCGTTTATCTTTGTGCTGGGTCTGTTTGACGATTTTCTCTTCTCGCCTCTCTCTGTCCCGCCGCCCGCCCAGCGTCTCTTTATCAGAGCTTTATCCGGGCTTGAAAACGTTCCCAGTCCCTCGCTGCGCGTGAGGCGTGGAAAGGCGACGGAAAGGGATTGGAAATTTAATTCGCCGCGCAGGTGAAGGACTCGGGTTTTGCTCAGTGGCAAAGGAGTTATGAAAACGCGCCTGCCCGTAAACGTCCCCGTCAGCGCTGCCGAAATGTTTTGGTAAAAACAGCGCGCTCACGGAGCAAGGAGCAGCTGTGAGCGCACCTCTTATCCCGGGACCCAAAAACATGTCAGGGTAAGCTTTGGGACGCCCTGTAAAGTGTCCCGGCTGGAGAGAGGAGGAGGAGGAAGGGGAAACAGCGGCTCGGGGCTCCGCCGGGGACAGCCAGGGCGCCTCACCCCCAGCCCACCTCGAGGTGCGGCTGCCCCGGCCTCTGCTGCTGGAGTATCACCGAGGTGTGTTTGTGAAGGCGGCTCTGCTGCATTCCAGCCAAAAGCGCCGCTTTTCTGCTCCTTTCCCCCCTTCTCCTACGAAGCGCGGGGCACGCCGTCGTCTGCAGCAGAACCAAAACGCCGCTGGGACTCGCGGGCACTGGAGTTTGCCCAAGCGTGGGCGCGGGCGGCAAAACCTCTGAGCCGTGGCGCGGAGCGAGCCCTGGCAGCCGCCGGGCCGGAGCAGGAGCAGGAGCGCGTGGGTTACCTTTAAACCACGTTTCTGCCGAGCCAGGGACTAACGGGACTGGCTCTGCGGCGCCCGTCCCGCGCCGCCGCCAGCTCCTGCGCCCGGCAACGCCGTTCGGCTGCCGTGCGCTTCTGGTCCTGCGCGTCGGCAGCAGCGGCCCCTGCCCCTTTGATGTGCTGCGCGTCCCGGCTCCGAGCAGCCTCCAAACCTGTTTCTGTAGCTCTGACTTCCCCAGAAAGAATGTGGGAGAGCGGAGTTCCGGCCCGGCTGGTGTCTGACAGCGCCCGGGCTGCGCGGGCAGGCGTCTGAAGCTGCGGCGCTTCGCCTGCGCACGTTCGTTCGCTTGCGCTCTCTGAAAACGTTCTTGAAAACAGAATAAATAAAAATTAAAGTGAGTGTTCTGCCCGTCTGCGGTGCTTTTGGTGAAGAGCTGAGGCCGGGGTCTCTTCCCCCCCTTAGGAAACACGCGGGTTTTCTGGCAGGGCGCCGTGCTGTTAGACGCGACGCCGTTTATCGTTAATGTGCTTAACAGCTCCGTGTCTGTGTTCAAAGGGGTCCTGCGCGCGGTGGTGGACGCGGCGAACTCCGGAGCGTCGGTTCTCTGCCTGTGCGAGAAGGGAGATGCCATGATCATGGAAGAGACCGGCAAGATTTTCAAGAAGGAAAAGGAAATGAAGAAAGGTGAGGGCTGCCGCAGAGCCTGGCCCTGGGATCGGCCCCGGCGGGCGGGTGGGATGGGCACGCGTGCCGACAGCGCTGCTCTGGGCCGACTGGCGCGAGGAACACGGTGCTGCTCCCAGTGTTGCCCAAACTCCTGCCCGCAAGCGTCGCTGGTGAGCCGCAGCTCCCCGTTCCGTGCACCCCGTCCCACCCCAAAGCGGCCCTCGTTGCAGCGTCCTCCCCCCGGCAGACCTGCGGTGCGCTGATGGGCGCCCGTGGCTGCCGTGGGAGTCGTGTGATGCGCGAGTGTCGCCCAGAGCCCCCCGTTCTGTTCTGGGGACGCGGGGTCCCTCTCGCGGGTGCCTCACCGCCCTGGGGGGGTTCTTTGGCAGTTCCCTGCCAAAAGGAGAGCCGGTGCGGGAGCGGCGCGCGCGCGCTGCCTTTGCCGGAGACTGGCATAACGGGGCGTGGTACAGCACTGCGAAACCCCCGATCCCGGCTGTGGGTCTGCGCCGCGGAACCCCCGATCCCGGCTGTGGATCTGCGCCGCGGAACCCCCGATCCCGGCTGTGGATCCGCGCCGCGGAACCCCCGATCCCGGCTGTGGATCTGCGCCGCGGAACCCCCGATCCCGGCTGTGGATCCGCGCTGCCGGCTGCGGGGCTGCGCGGTTTCACGGGATTGCTGTTGTCCCTTTGCAGGCATTGCCTTCCCGACGAGTATATCGGTGAATAACTGCGTCTGCCACTTCTCCCCGCTGAAGAGCGACCAGGACTACATCCTCAAGGACGGAGACCTGGTCAAAATGTAAGCGTCTCGGTTGCGCCTGTCGTGCGGTTACTGCTTGGCTTTCTGACCCCGCGCGCTGCGCTAAACACTGCGCGGCTCGTAGAGGCGCCGCCAGCCCGGCAGGCGAGGGCCGCCCCGGTTCGGCAGGGACGGAGCGGTGCTCCTCTCCGTAGCCGGCGCGTTCCGGGTTTGCCGTGTGAGAAGCGCTGATAAACACGCTGCCGAAAGGAGTTGTTGTGAGAGAGCCCAAGGACGCGGTCCGGCTCTCCGAGCTCGTTAACGTGCAGATGCGGGAGGGGTACCGACGGAGTAATTGAGCCCAGCTGGCCACAGAGGGCGTCCCACGCCATAACGCGGGGGCTGCCGTGGGAAGGGGCATCCTTTACGTCCGTTACCCTCGTCTGCCGCCCCTTTCGCTCGCTGTTCCGTGCCCTCTCCTTCGCCGGCTCGCTGGCGCTCCTTCGCTTGCCGCTCGGTGTCATTTCCACGCTCGCTGCTCGCGCCGGGCTCTGCGGGTCACTGCGGCTCCGGGCGGTGAGAAATCGTGCGCTGTTCGTTTTGCGTACATTAATTAATATCCTTATCTTCTGTTATCGTCGCCGTTTTCCGGTGCTGTTCCAGTAAACTGTCTTCATCTCAACCCGCGAGTTTCCCTTTCTTCCCAATTTCTTTCCCCCGTCCCGCTGGGGAGGGGGAGGGTGAGCGAGCAGCTGTGTGGTGACGAGGGCTGAGCCGCCGCAGGCGCCTGGCACGCGCTGGAGCCCGTGGTACCCCCAGGAGCCGCGCAGGCGCCCCGCGCCCCGCCTGCCATTCGCTCTCTGTCTTGCAGCGACCTGGGCGTCCACGTCGACGGCTTCATAGCGAACGTAGCACACAGTTTTGTCATAGACGCCTCGAAGGTAGGTTCGTAATGGCGCGGCGTCTCTCCCCGCGCCCGCCTCGCCTGCGGTCTGAGGGAGGGGTCGCAGAGCTGGCGCTGGGGCGCGTCTGGTCCCAGCGGCAGCGCGGAGCCCGGGGGCGGCGTCCGCGCCGCGGGAGCGGTGACGGGGCGAAAGCCGTCCCTTTCCTCAAAACCACCCTCTGGCAAAGCGGGGCTGACGCGCTGCTTCAGCGCGTGCGGCGTGCAAGCGCTCCGACGCTTGGAGAGCAGCGCTGCGGTTACTGGCACGCAGTGTCTGGGGCTGTGGGGCGGACTGGGCAGACTGGTTTTGCTGCCCCCTCTGCTGGCCGAGGCACGGGGAGCCGAGCGCACTGCTGTCAGTCGCTGCCTTCACCTTTGCGGATCTGGGCTGGGGGGTGACCCCAAAACAAGGCCCTGCTGCCCGAACGCGCCAGCACGGGGCTCCGGCCCGCGTGGCGAGGACGTGGCGCGGCACGCGCGGTTCGGCTCGGGGAAGGCCGTCCAGTCAGATCCCCAAGTCTGGATGCTCGGAATGGTGCTCTTGCTGATCAGAGGGAGGAGGACGTACCTAAAACCCTTTATTTTCTGTTCTTCCAGGAAAACCCGGTGTCAGGCCGCAAAGCCGATGTCATCAAGGCGGCTCACCTCTGCGCCGAAGCCGCTCTGCGCTTGGTAAAGCCCGGAAACCAGGTGAGCGGCGGAAAAGGGGGAAGTGTCTGGGCACGGAGCTCGGAGCCCGGGGACGGCGCCGCCCGCGTCGCGCTTCCTGCCTGGAAAGAGGAGCCTGCGACCGTGCCGGGAGGAATGGCCCGGCCGCGCGCGGAATGTGGAAGCAGCTGTCCGCAGACAGCTGAGCGGCTCTGGGCGCGCGCCCGCCCGCTGGGGTGGGCGGCAGCTCTGCCGGCAGCCCTGGCTTCCCCGCGGGACGCGAGCTCTTCCTGGTGCCACGCCGGCTTCGCAGAGGAGCCCCGCGGCTGCCGCTCGCCGCGCCCGTCCTCGCTGAGCGCAGCGGGGCACACACGGCCGCGCTGCCGGCAGCGCTCCCTGCCATCTCTGCTGCGCGGGCGCCTCGGCGGTCGTGGGCGATCTCCTTCGGCACTGTTACTGTTCGAACGCGCCCGCGTCGCTCTCGTTCCGAGGGCTGAGCTGACCTCGCGTTACGCGTTGGCTTTGTTGCCGCAGATCAAACATGGAGGCCTGGCACCGCTGCTCCCGGTTGTGAAGGCGTCGGAGCAGCGGTCGTTAGAAAGCCCGGCTGCGTGTCACGCAACACCGGCGGGTTCACAAAAAAAACCCAAACTGTTGTGTTTGTGGCTTGAATTTTGTATCCCTAACGTGTTTTCCTGTGTTCTTCGCGCAGAACACGCAAGTGACAGACGCGTGGAACAAAATCGCCCACTCGTTCCACTGCACGCCCATCGAAGGTAAGGGCCGCGGCAGCTGGTCGCGGGCGGCAACGCCGAGCTGCGCACTGAACCTGCGCTGCCCCGTCCCAGTGCCGGGCAGCGTGGAACGGCCACGGGTCCTGCGCGTGCCATCCCCAAATGCTAAAAAAAAACACCCCAAAAAATCCCTGCAAGGGTCCAGATTCCTCTTCCTTCCTCCCTTTGTTTTTAAGGATGCATTGATCTGGGAACAGCGGGCGCGGGTTTCCCCGGCGGGCGGCAGCGCCCTGGCGCGGGGGCTTCCCGCCCACCTCGGGCGGACGGCGCGGCGCGTTGCTCCCCCGCTCGCTGGCGGTTAAACCTTTCGCGGATGTGTAACGGGGCTGGTTTGTCATGCCCGGGCTGCGCAGGGTATGGAATTTCCTTCCTCCCAGCTCCAAGCTGCGGCGCGTTCCCTTCGCAGCGTTGAGCGGGGGTGGCGTGGGGTCAAAATGAGACGCTGGCTTCTGGTCTGAGAGGCAGCGAGGGAGCTCGGGCAGACGGCTCTTTCGGCCGCAGTTGAACCGCTCCGTTAGTTAAATTCCCTGCAGTCCCACAAAGCTGTCGCCTTCTCCGCGCCCCCTCGGCCCCGTCTGGGAACGTCACTCCCTGTCCCCGCGTGGGACGGCTCTGCGGGTCTCCTCGGCGCTCTGCTCCTCCGCGGAAAACCCCGGCGTGCGCTGCGCCAGGAGGCGGCCCTCGCGCTGTGGGGGCAGTTTGAGCAGCCGCGGTGTGGGAAGCGGTCGAGCGATGCGATTATCTGGGCGCCGGCCGCTGGAAACCGGCGGGGCTGTTAGCGGCTGGGCTCTGCCGCTGGGGGCCGGGCCGGGAATGGCCGCGGCGCCTCGCCCCGGGCTTTGGTGGGACGGAAGGGAAACGCGGAGCGAACCCCTCAACACACCCAGAGCTGCGCAGCCGGGGGGCTGGGGAGAGGACCCCGAGGTCCCATTACGTTGTGCTCAGGAACCCCCGCGCCCGCGGGCTCGCGCCAGCCCCTTGCAGCCGCTGGTGCAGTGCACGCGCCCGGCCGAGGAGCGGCCGTACGGAACAGCGCTTGGCGCGGGCGAGGGAGCGCCGCCGCAGTCGGCGCGGGCTTTGGGGAGCTCGCTGCCCGCGTAACGCGCCTGGCTCCCCGGCCGAGGAGCTGATGCCGGTGCTGGTTCGCTTTAGCGCTGGCTCCAGCCCGGTCCTGGGCCCCGTGGCGTCGGTAACGCGTCACCGCGTCGCCGGCTTGCCGCTGGGAGGTGTTAATGGGTCTCCTATCGCCGCAGGGATGCTGTCGCACCAGCTGAAACAGCACGTGATCGATGGAGAGAAAACAATCATCCAGAACCCTACAGACCAGCAGAAGTGAGTGTCGCCTCTGGGGCCGCGGCGTCCCGCAGCGCGCGGGGGGGCGCGGCCGGCTCCGGAACGTGACCCTGTTTCTGGCTGCGGTGTCGGGTGGGGGCTGTGTGTGCAATTGAACCGGGAGGCAGGCTGCTCCCCGTCCGGCCCAGCGTGGTGGCGCGTCCGCGGCTGGGCAGCCCCGTGTCCCGGCCGTCCCGTGCGCGCGTGAGGCGCGGCTCCGCGCGGGGGCCGCTCTGAGAGGGAGAGGCTGGAGGTCGCTGCGAGGGGCTCGCTGGCACCTGCGCGTTCCTGGTTCCTGTCCAGCTCCTCGGGGGAGGCTGCCAGCACAACAGCCGGCTGCTGGCGTGGCTGCTCGTTCACCGGAGCCGTGCCGAGGGCTGCCGCGTGTCCCGCGGGAGCTGCCAGGAGCCCGCGGGATGGCGATCGCCGGCAGCAGCCTTTCAGGACGGCTTTGAGCTCGTGAGCTGGAGATCTCCTTCCGCTCTGCTCCCGCAACCGCTCTGCCGCGGGGCTGGGTCTCACGCTGAGCATTCAGAGCTCAGCGGCTTCAGACCCAGCGCTGGGCCTGCGAGCTCTCAGCCGTGGCCACGCACCGGGCGCGGGGGCTCTCAGGGACCCCCCGCCCTGCGCTGGGGACGGAGCCGTTGCCACGGGCAGGAGGAGCGCTGGCCGCTCGCCGTTCCGTGCTGGCCTGCCGCTGACCGGCCCTGCCGCCTGGCACGTTCGCCCTCTGCGTCCGCTGTGCCAGCTCCGGCTCTTCTGGGCCGGGGCCTGGTCGCTCTCGCGCTGCTCTGTGCTCGTAGGCCTCTGGCTCAGCCCAGCGCGGGCCCGCTCGAGGAGTTGTGGCCGCGGAGGGTTTGCCTTCCCTATTTTCCGTTCCTTGACTCAGCCAAACTCTTTATTTCTTCCAGGAAGGACCACGAAAAAGCAGAATTTGAGGTCCACGAAGTTTACGCTGTGGATGTTCTCGTCAGCAGTGGAGAGGGAAAGGTGAGCCCGGGGCTTTGGGCCTGCTGTTCTCCGCGCGCGTGCGCTCGCTCGAGGCGGCCGTGTCGCAGAACGTCAGCGGTGCTAACGGCCACGGCCTTGTGGTGCCGGTTCCAGCCGGGGAGTACCTGTGCCCTGGGTATCGCTCTGCCGTTTTGGGAGGAGTTTTTCCATCCAGAAAACCGAGGCGCACCTTTACGGGCCAGAGCACGAGCGGTGCTTGTCCGAGGCGGAGGCCCAGCGCGCGCAGGCCGCGGGCTCCGCTGGCTGAGGGCGCGCTGCGCTGCTCTCCCCGCCCCTCAGCTCCGTTTGCGTTTTCAGGCGAAGGACGCCGGGCAGAGAACTACGATTTACAAAAGGGACCCCTCCAAACAGTACGGCCTGAAGATGAAAACCTCCCGTGCCTTTTTCAGCGAGGTGGAGAGGCGCTTCGATACCATGCCATTTACTCTCAGGTGCGTGGTCGCGTCCGCAGCCGGGCGCGTCGTGTGAGCGCGCGGACCGTGCTGACGCAGCAGCCGCCGCGGAGGAGGAGGTGGAGGAAGGATGTCAGGGGCCTGGGCGGGAATCCCAGGCGGAGCCGCGGGCCTTGAGACTCTCCTGTGGCGGGCGGAGCCGGGCGCTGCGTTTGAAGTAGAACGGAGGGGTGAGGGCAGCGTCGGGTGCGGCGTGCGGGGGCGAGGCCGCTCCGGTCGGTTTTTGGACACCGCTCACGCCAGGGGCTCTTTGCACCCTTCACCCGCTTCCCTTTGCCACCCCGGAGGCAGCAGCTCCCCCGGCAGCTGCCCGCCCCGGCGCCGCACCGGCGTGGGGGGCGCGAGCCGGCAAAGCCTCCAGCCGGGCCCGGGCGCAGCTCTGAGACCCCGCGGGCGGCACGGGCCCGAGCTCAGGGGGGCCCTGTTCCTCCGCAGGGCGTTTGAGGATGAGAAGAAGGCCAGGATGGGGGTGGTGGAATGCGCCAAACACGAGCTGCTCCAGCCTTTCAACGTCCTCTATGAAAAGGAAGGTGAGTGCCGGTGCGAGGACGGGGGCTGCCGGTCGCTTCCGGAGCCGGGCGGGAGCGCTGCCGCCTGTCGCTGTGCAAATACCAGAGATGCGCTTCGGCGGCCCGGGATTTATCCTCCGGGAAACTCCCTGCCCCTTGGCTTCTGGGTCTGGCGCTGGGAGCGTTCCGGCGCTGGAATTTGTCCTGGTTTCCTGGGCAGGAGGGGGCTCCGCCGGCAGAGCGGCCGTGGCGGTGGCGCTGGAGGAATTGCTCTGCCCTCGCCGCGGGGGGGTTCAGAAGTTCCCGCGAGATGGATTTTGGCAGCGTGGAATCGAACAATGTTTGGAAATAGCCGCCTGGGGGGCCGGGCGCGCGCGGCTGCGCTGACGCCCGTGTCTGCCCCGCAGGAGAGTTCGTGGCGCAGTTCAAGTTCACGGTGCTCTTAATGCCCAACGGCCCCATGAGGATAACCAGCGGCCCCTTCGAGCCCGAGCTCTACAAGTCTGAGTTCGAGGTGCAGGATGGAGAACTGAAGGTTGGTTTAAAAAGAACCATAACGCGACAGGGTCGCCCTGCCTGCACGTCCCCCGGGGAGAGGGGGGGCGGGAGAATCCGGAAGAGGGGCTCACCGCCCTTCCTCCGCGCTAAAGGCGTCAAAGAAAGGAGTCGCCTTTCCGGCTTCTTACGTCTCCCTCCCGTCTGCAGGCCCTTCTACAAAGTTCCGCGAGCAGGAAGACCCAGAAAAAGAAGAAGAAGAAGGTAACGCGGCCAGGTTTTGTGGGGATGAGTGGCGCGTGACCTCGGTGCTGCGTGGTTGCCTCCGGGGCTCGCCTCTCCCGGCGCGCTGCGACATTCCTGGCTCGGGAACGCCTGGCACAGGGGCTGTCCCTTGGTCCCGGGGCGGGCTGCGTCCCTGCCGCCGGCGGCGTGGCCGTGCCTGGACCCCCGCCAGCCCCCGCGCTGACCGCCGCCGCCGGTTCGTTTTCCGCAGGCCTCCAAGAACGCAGAGAACGCCACCACGGGAGAGACGGCGGAAGAGAACGAGGCTGGCGACTGAGCAGCGCCCGCTCCCTCCATGTAGCACCCAGTTCACACACACTCGCCCCTTTTTCCCCCCAAAACAGAAGCAAAATAACCCAGCGCTGTTTGTCGTACGACCAAACAAACGCTCTGGACGTCCCACTGACTACAGCCGAGCAGGGAGGACTCGCAGCCACTCAGACTACGTAAAAAGGAAGCGGAAAAATAAAATCGGGAGTCAAAGCTAGTCCATACCCACTCTGACCTTGTACACTGCCCGCGCTTGTTGAAGAGCTGACCGACAGCCGGCCCCGGCGAGAGAGGGAGTGTAGAGAGCCGCCCGCTTTCTTCTTCCTCCTCCTCCCCCCCCTTTTCTTTTTTTTTAAATTCCTCCCTTTACAGAATTTCTTGGCGGAATAAAACCCAAACCAAGAGCAGGTTACGCCCAAGAAGAAGCGCCCTGTGTTAGCGACATGGTACGTGTGGACGGGGGTCTGCCTCGCTGCGCCCGCCGCTCCTCCCGCCCGCGGCGGCGCTGCTCTGTTACCTCGGGGCAGAGGGTTTCTCACTCTTCTCTTTTAGCCTCTAGATTGTACATTTATAATTCGGAAAAATATAAAATTTTATCTCCCCTGTGAAACTGTAGACTGTTCTGTCTACTCTGTTCTGTCTCTGCCTTGATTTACGCATAAACGCTCTGGTTTTTAATACGCCGGGTTTAAACTGACTTTCCGGCTTGCTGGGGAGCCGGTGCCGCTCCCCGCCCAGCAGCCGCGCGCAGGGGCGGGAGCGGGACGAGCTGCCTGCCCCCCTGGCAGCGGTTTTTAATTCCCTGCGCTCCTGGGGAGTTGTGTTTTTCCCCGTGGCCGGTTTCCGCGGCCCGTGAGCGCGTTCCACCCTTCCCCGCGCGCTGGCGGCTCTCACTCTCTCCTGTCCGCGCGCTCCTCCGGCGATGGGCGAGGGAAATGCTGCGGGAGCTGGGCTCAGGCCGGAGTCCAACAGGGGTATTGCTCTTTTATAGCAAGTCTTTTTAAAAAAAAAAAAGGAAAAAGAGAAAACCGATA
This sequence comes from Chlamydotis macqueenii, assembly GCF_036417535.1. Taxonomy (NCBI): domain Eukaryota; kingdom Metazoa; phylum Chordata; class Aves; order Otidiformes; family Otididae; genus Chlamydotis; species Chlamydotis macqueenii. The sequence continues at coordinate 2,447,821 of NC_141584.1, read as the reverse complement.
CAATGCCACGCAGTTGAACGTGAGGGATTTTTCTTTGCCGATACGTGGTTCCCCTGCTGTGCCCGAATTTGGGATGAACTCTCGCCTTTACAAACGCTCCTGGGCGTCTCTGCCGGCACCGCGCTCCCTGCCAAGATCTGGGTTTTCCACCCCGAGCTCCACACGTGCAAATATTACCAAAGCCAATAAAAGCGAATAAACCATGCGCTATTTCTGTTCTGAAGTTTTCCATCTCTGCTCCCGTTCTCCCGCTGCTCCCGCTCGGCAGGGCCGGCGCGGGATGGACGCCGGGGCCTCGCTGGCGCTGGCCGCAGCCCGGGGGGGTCAGGTCCGGTCTCTGCCTGTGACCTTGGGGGACACGGGGACCCCCCCGGGACCATTTCAGCGTTTTTAGGCAATATTCTGCCCTCCGTGGGGCAGAGCTAGCCTTGCTCATGGTCTGCAGTACAGATGGATAAACCACTGAGACTTGCTGCAGGTTTAGTTCGTTTTATATTTTCACTTTAAAGAAAAAAACCAGTGTACCTCTTACAGGAAACAAAAATCCAGTTGTGAATCAATTTCGACAAGCGGGAGCTCCCGCGATCTCTACTGACTTTTTTTTTTTTTTTTCCCCAAAAATAAACTTGACCAGTGCCATTCTCTGTGGCCCGAGGAGCGGCTCTGCTCGTTGGGCCCGGCGGGGTGCGGGGGTGCCGGGGTGCGGGGGTGCGGGACCCCCCTCCCCCGTTGCCGCCGCCGGGCCCGGTGCAGCGCGGGGCGCGGGCGCTCTCCCCCGGGGCTGCGCAAAATGGCGGCCGGCGGGGGACTACAGCTCCCGTGATACCTCGGGGGGCAGGGACTACATCTCCCGTCGTACCCCGCGCCGCGGGGGGGCGGGGCCACGCCCCCTACGCTATAAGTAGGCCCCGGCGGACGGCAAAGGCCTCTCCGGGCCGCTGCTGCCGCCATCTTGTGGGCCGCCGCCGCCGGCCGCCTCCATCCGCCGCCATCTGCCGCCGGCGCCGCCGCCCGCCCGCCGGGAGTGAGCGCGGCGCCTCCGCACCACCATGAGGGCCAAGGTGAGCGGCGGGGGGCGGCCGATGGCGCCTCGGGCTCCCCGCGTTCCCCCGGGGGGTCCCCAGCAGCGGGCGGGCCCGGCCCGGGGGCGCGGGGTGGGGGCTGCGGTGGGGTGGCGCGGGGTGCAGGGGGCGGAGGGGGCTCGGTGCAGCGGGGCCGGGGAGCGGGCGAGGGAGGCGGGGGGTGGGAGAGAGCGGCGGGCCGTCGGTGCGGCGGTGGGGGGGTCGGGGGAGCCCGGGAGGGGGGTCCTCGGTGCTGGGAGCGGGGCCGGGCCGGGCGGGGTGTGGGGCGGGGGGCGCGGTGCCGGCACTAACGCAGCCCCCTCCTCTCTTCCCCCCGCAGTGGCGCAAGAAGCGCATGCGCAGGTACGTGGGGCTCCCCCCGCCCGGTCCCGGTGCCGGTGCCGGTGCCGGTGCGCGGGTCTGAGCGCCGCTCTCTCCCGTAGGCTGAAGCGCAAGAGGAGGAAGATGAGGCAGAGGTCCAAGTAGGCCCCGCCGCGGGGCCGCCGCCGCGGAGACGCCCCGGTGCCGCGGGGATGGGCGCGGCGCGGCGCGGGGGGCTCCCGCCGCGCCGGGCCGGTTCTGTGCTGTGTGACGGCCGCGAATAAAGCTGGGGGTGTCGGGACAGACGTGTGGTTCCTGCGGGGGGCGGCGGCGGGGGCTCGGCCCCGCGGCTCGGTACCGGCGTGGGGGGAGGGCGGGGGACCGGCGCGGCGGAGGGAGCGCCGAGATGGCGGCGCGGCCGCGTGACGTCACGGTGACGGAAGAACGCGGCGCGGCGTCGAGAGGAAGCGAGGCGGTTTGTTTCCGGGTCGCCCCGGAAGCACCATAGAGCGCTTCCTGCCCGGCGCAGAGCGGCGGCCGGAAGGGGCCGCTCATTGTTGGCGCTGGAGGACCCGCGCGGAGCCCGCGAGCGGGTGAGTTGCGGGGCCGCGCCGCGCGGGGCCGCGGAGGGGGAGGGGGAGCGGGAGCGGGGGCGCCTCGCTCCGCCGGCCGGGCCCCCGCCGCCCCCGCCCCGCCCGGCCCCGCGCCTGGCCGGCACCGGGCCTGCCCCGGGCCTGCGGGCCGGTTGCTATGGAGACCTGGCGGGGGGAAGGGCAGGCGCGGGCCGGCCCCGGTGACACCGGCAGCCCCGGGGAGCGGCCGCGAGGGGCTGCCCGCCCCCCAGCCGGGGCTCGGGGGTCCGAGCGGGGACCCACGGGGCAGCGTGGGGCCACCCGAACCGGCTCCGGTGCCCCGGGGCGGGATTCCCCCCACCCCCCCAAGCCCCCGGCGAGGGGTCCCGCTCGCCGTGCCGCCCCTCACCCCCCTTCCCCCCTCCCTCCCGCAGCGCCCGGGGCCCCGCGGCGGCGGCGGCCAACATGCCGA